>NW_028249052.1:0-55504 GCF_964263255.1 Lissotriton vulgaris | reverse complement strand
TGGTTATGCATCTGATGCAATTCAATCCTCTTCTCTGGCGATGCGAGGCACTTCGGCAACGATGCGACAGCTGCAGCGATAAAACGCTTTCCCAACAATGTGACGACAACGGCTGCAGCAGCGACATGCTTCACCGATGATGCGGTGGCTTCTGGTGCGACGTCGATCCTCTTCTCCAGCGAGGCGCTTTTGTGTTGTTAAGCGACAGCAGCAGTTCGGTGAAAGGATTCTTCGTGAGTCCCGCTTCCAGCTCCTTGCGACAGGCAGTCCCCCAGAAAGCCCAGCACAACTGCAGGCACTTCCAAAGAACTCTTGGGGAGCTGGTGGGTGAAGTCTGTTGTCCCTGAAACTTCAGCAGGAGGCAAGCTCTAGCTCAAGCCCTTGAAGATACTTCACAAGTTGCCCCCTGCCCTCCAGCACCTCCCGCTTATATTGATCTTGAAACTCTGCACTCCGGAGCGGCCAAACTAACCCAGAGCATCCATATCTCCATTCTGGACCTTATAAACCTCCTTCACCTTGCCGAACTCTCCCTTGCTAACCTCAAGCCCCCGCTGTTGTCCACCCCCCACAGTTCACCCAAGCACCCACTACCGCTACCCTTGAGACAGGCGCTTAGGACACCTGATATTTTTGGGGTGGGTGGACCTCCCTTATAGTTTGAGCTGCTTAGACCTCCTTTGTAGGTTGAGGTGCATCGACGTCTCATATTACTTGAGCTGCTTGGACCCCCAAATGTGCTCGTTGGGCTTAGTGTTTCCAAATTGTTAGATTTATTTAGTCTTTTGGCCCCTTTTTATATTATAATCTTCGTTTGGGGCTGTCGAGCTCCCCTTGATAGCTTGCTCTCCCTCAGATAGGCCCCTTTTATTTGAAATGACCTCATTCAGTGCATGCAGGACAGCCTCTCCTGTTGAATAATTTGTTTTTATTTCCTCGTTATTTATGCAGGGAGTATTGCATCCATGTCATGTGATTCTAAGTCAGACATTGTAATGGTTTAAGTCAGTATCCTGTATGCTATCCTTATTATCAATTGAATAACTCAGGATATGAGTATTAGTGGAGTATTTCAGTAAATAAATATGTTTTCTCCAGATTTCTGGGAGGAGCTTTAAAATATGTAGCCTTCAATTGTTGAGAAAGGCTTAAAACCAAGTATATTTGAGAGGGTACTTGTGAGTCAGCAACTGATCGCGGAGGTGATTCAAACCGTCAGGCCCGACGTCGTAATCACTCGAGCGATCAGCTGCCGAAGTATGCGTTATCTAGGCAACGTCTTGGGAGCCTGATGGGTTACTAAGGTAATCGTACTGATGGGCTAGTGATTGTAGAGGCGTTGATTAAGACGCGACGTGTTCGCGTCTCGTTGCTTGCCAAGTATCGTTCCTCCCTGTTTCTTACCGACGCGCTCCTGAGGTGTGTCAGGGAGAATCTTATTTGAGAGAGGGAGGAGAAATAGGAGCCGTACTGAAGTGCGGGCTGAAGAAACTCAAATCTTCATTCTCAGGGGTCTCACTATCACGATGTCCAGGTGCTCCAACGCTTCGCAGGGGCAGTACTGACGAATGTCCCGATCACCCTTCCACCGGTACCCTCGCTTCATTTTTAGTGGACAACCACACCTGATCTCCTGCTTGGTACTGTGGGGACTTTTTCCTATGTGAATCTGCAAACTTTTTATAGGACGCCTTAGCTTTCTCTAGATTCTTTTCAGCTGATTTGTGCAAAGAACTCAAATCTAAAAGGGCTCTCTTGGCTGCAGGGACATCTAACTCCTCTTGCAAAACCATAAAGTTATGATGTCTACCAAAGTTCAAATAAAACGGAGAGTAACCGGTAGATGCACTCTTCGCATTATTGCAAGCAAACTCTGCCATCCACAACTTTTCTGACCATTCCCCACCCTGATCCAATAGAAATAACCTCAAGTACTGTTCTAATTCTTGATTGGTCCTCTCTGTCTGCCCATCGGATTCTGGGTGATAACTAGTAGACAGTCTACCCTCTATCCCCATTCCTTTTAAGAAGGCCTTCCAGAAGTGGGAAATAAATTGGGGAACTCGATCTGAGACCACTATCTTTGGGACACCATGAATTTTTACAATATTTTCGCTGAATACTCTAGCTAATTGGACTGCAGTTGGAATTCCTGACAAAGGGACGAAATGACTCATCTTGGTGAATGTATCTACCACCACCAGGATGGTATCAAATCCCTTGCTCAACGGTAGGTCTACTATGAGATCTAGGGAAATAGTATGCCAAGGAGAAGTGGGAGTGGGCAAACGCTGCAACAAACCTTGGGGAGCTTGTCTAGTGGGTTTACTTCGAGCACAAGACTCGCAAGACTGAACATATTTTTTGATCTGATCGGACATTCCAGGCCACCAAAAATAACGCTGCACCAATTCTTGAGTCTTAGCAATTCCTTTGTGACCCGCTAGAGGATGGTCATGGCAGCTCCGCAATGCCTTTTCTTGGAGCTCAATGGTTGGAAGATATAAGGCTTCTTTGACATAGGGTAACTGCTGTCGACACTGGTGTTCTTCTGCTTGTAGCACCCACTGTTGAAGCTCTTCTGTGGTTAAACTCTTACGGACCTCCTCTTTGAAATTATCCAACGTAAGTGCACCCACTATCTTTGTTTCTGGAATGATTGGTTTCGCTTCCACCGTATGCTCAGATTCTTCAGTCTGTAATCGAGACAGCGCATCTGCTTTCCCATTCTTGGGGCCAGGTCGGTAAGTAATCACGAAGTCGAAGTCTGCAAAGTAAAGGGACCAGCGCAACTGGTGAGGAGTCAAGGTCTTAACCGTCTTTAAAAACTGCAAATTCTTGTGTTCAGAATAGACGGTGACTGTGTGTCGTGCCCCCAACAGATAGTGCCTCCAGTCCTCAAAAGCATCCTTTACCGCCAATAACTCTTTCTCCGTGATGGTATAATTTATTTCAGCAGAGTTCAGTTTTCTAGAGCGGTACGCCACGGGATGCAACTGTCCAGTCTTTGGATGGCGTTGGGAGAGGACTCCCCCGATGGCCTGATCTGAAGCATCGGCTTCCACATAAAATGGTTCCGCAGGATCCGCGTGCAGAAGGATGGGGGCAGAAGTGAATTGTTTCTTCAGACTCAGGAAAGCGGAATTTGACTCATCCGTCCATTCAAATTTAACTCCTTTCTTCAAGAGAACAGTGATGGGAGTTATCAGTTGCGAAAATCCTTGAATAAATCGCCGATAGAAATTGGCAAAGCCCAGAAATCTTTGAATTTCTTTCACATTCTTGGGGGCTGGCCAATCCTCCACTGCTTTTACTTTTCCTGGATCCATGGTAACTCCCTGAGGTGATATAACGAATCCCAAAAATTCCACTTGTGACACATGAAAAACACACTTTTCCAATTTAACAAATAGCTGATTCGCTTGCAATCGTTCTAGGACCAAACGTACATGCTGGGTGTGTTCCTGAGGGTTCTGCGAGTAAATCAAGATATCATCCAGGTAGATGATGGCGATCTTATCAATTAAATCACTCATTATGTCGTTGATAAAGTGTTGAAACACTGCAGGAGCATTACAAAGGCCAAATGGCATGACACAATACTCAAAAAGACCAAACTTGGTTCGAAAGGCGGTCTTCCACTCATGCCCTTCTTTCATTCGAACCAAGTGATAAGCTCCTCGCAAATCCAGTTTGGTGAAAATTTGCGCTTCCTTAATCTGATCCAAAAGAACGGAAATCAACGGCAACGGGTACCTATTTTTAATGGTGACCTGATTTAGTGCACGATAATCTATGCAAGTTCTTAGACTACCTTCTTGCTTCTTCGGTATGAAGAACAGGGGTGAGGAGACTGGGGACTGAGATGGCCGGATAAATCCATTCGCAAGATATCGATCTAGGTATTCTTTTAAATGGACATTTTCAGCTTCAGTCAGAGCATAAATTCGACTACATGGAAAAACTGCTCCAGGTTCCAAGTCTATGGTGCAATCATAAGCACGGTGTGGTGGCAACAATTCAGCTTCCTGTTCACTGAACACCGTCTCGAGATCTCGGTACTCTGGAGGGATTTCTTCCGTCACTATCGCTCCAATGGACTGTCCACCAAACGACAACAGCATAGATGGCGTAAGTTCCTTCTCAATATTCTTTGTACCGTAACAGTGGGACAGGCAAAACTCTGAATGCAGACTGACTGTCCGGTTTTCCCAATCTATGGTCGGGTTATGGAGGGTTAACCATGGCAGTCCCAGGATCAATTGAAATTGTGGGGTATCGATTAAGTTGAACTGCAACACTTCCCGATGTCCATCCCCTTGAGTAATTTCCAATTCTTCAGTGTGACTAGTAATTGGTCCGGAGGTGAAAATTTGTCCCATCTACAGCACGTACAGGCTCAGGATGATCTTTTGCGATTGCTTTAATTCCCATCTGTTTAGCATAACGGATATCACAGAAGTTTCCAGTTGCACCGGAGTCAAGCATAATAGCCACTCCAAAAATCTGATGTTCACGGAATTGCATGGTTACATGAAGAATTACATGAGGAGTCATGGTCTGTAGTGTATTTAAAATCAAATGCGATTTTGGAGTCGTCTTATCTTCTTTCACCACCAGAGCGACCCCGTCTACTGGCGGTTCACCTCGTTTCCCTTAAACGGAGTTTTGGGGCGCTTCAAACAATCCTTTACAAAATGGCCGGCAGCACCGCAATACAAGCACAACTTCTTTTGCCTCCGTTGTTCCTTTTCTTCGTTGCTCAAGGGGCCTCGAACTGTCCCAATTTGCATGGGTTCCGACTCAGAATTCCTTTTTCACTCTTCGCTCTGTCAAAGCGCGGAAAATTTATCTTCCAATCTCTCTTCTTCTCACCCTTGCGTTCTGAGTTCCGAAAATCCAATTCCAAAACCAAATCTACCAAAGCTGACAATTCTGTGGGCCTATTAGGGATCTGAGCCAGGGTGTCCTTGATTTCATCTCTTAAGCAGCTCTCTTTTCTTCTGGCCAGCTAGTTTCCAGGATTAATTTATTAAACTGTGTGAGGTAAGTAATCAAATCTTTAGATCCTTGACGCAGCTCCAATAACTCGTTATCGGTGGCCTGAGATATCCTTCTCCGATCAAAAATTCTAAGAAACTCAGCCTTAATTTAGGGAAGTCACTAAGCAAAGGATCATCCTCACTAACTAAAGGCATGGCCCAATTGGCAGCATCTCCACTCAAATATGACAGGATAAATGCTACTCGAGATTGGGCGTCCGGAAACAGTGTGGGGCGGCACATGAAGTGAAGGGAACATTGGGTCAAAAAATATTGAGCCTTTTGAGGATCTCCTGAAAACCTTTCAGGAGTCGCCAATGGGATCAACGGGGATACCGAATGAATTACTTGAGCTACAGATTTTGGATCCACAGTGGCTCCACTAGTGACTGGAACAGCTGAACTCTGTACGGGATTCCCCATAGCTAAACCATCTACCTTTTGTGCCAACAGCCTAGCCTCTTGACGGGAAGCCACTAACTCTAATTTTAAACTTTGGTTTTCGTTCCGAACTGCTCACAAATCTCTCTGAATACCCACTAAGATTGCACCTAATTCCTTCAAGTCCATTCCCTCAGCCATACTGCCCGGGCGAAGATAAAATACGTGGGCACTTCAATCTATCACGATGTCCAGGTGCTCCAACGCTTCGCAGGGGCAGTACTGACGAATGTCCCGATCACCCTTCCACCGGTACCCTCGCTTCAAGAGCAAGACCACCAGCAGCAGGGAAAGGGGAAGTGGACAGAGAAGAGAATACCTGTACTTCGACTGGCACCCTACTTCTAGCGACTGCTATTCGTCTCGCCGTCGACTCTGTAGGTGCCTAATACACAGAAGGGAGAGAGACAGAGAATATACCACAAACCTTCCTTCACGATGCAGACTATTCTTAAATGGTAAACGAAACTTGTCCTACCAGTTTCTGCCCAGGTATTTGCCTCTCTTCTATATTGTGGAATGTTATCTGACTGAGCTTCCTGCAGTGAAGACATATACGAACATTAATATTTCCACCCAGAATACTTCTCCACTCTCGCTCACTCTCTCTCTCTGACTGAACTAGTACCTGTGAAGCCCTTCGTCAGACTTGGTCTTGGGGGGTCTATGCAGAGTTGATCTTCTGGTCAGAAGTGCGAGCAAGAGTTCAACAGAATCTCCGTAGCACGCAAAAAGGATATAGGAAGGTACAAGGGGGGAGGAAAAGCAAGGAAAAGCGCAAGGGGGAATGTCCAGGGGTAAATGCAAGTGCTGACAATACAGTTTTTGTACTTGCTGGCTTGACGAGAAGATGTAACACCTTACTTGTAGAGTTCGGGATTCTCTTCAGTTGAAAACTCAACTTCGTCGTGTCTGTCTGGTCAAGTCTTCCTCGACACTCGCCTTCTCCTGAAGAGCAGTTAGGATATCTGGATGACAGCTGTCACCGCTCTGGGACAGCGGCCGGGAGCTTCGTCTGGACGGAGGTGCCTCTCTGAGCAGTGAGAGCGCACGACTAGGATTTCTCTCATAAACGTCTCTGTAAACTCAAGTACTATGACTCTCTGAATGTCTTAGATAATTGCTGTTATTCTCCCGTCATGAATAGTTGACGCGGAGCAGCGACAAGAACAAGCTTCTCGAACGGAATCTTCGTTGAAGTGCGCAGTTAGGAGCGCGCGCCTTCCAGAAGTCCACTAGAGGGCGCATCTATCGAGTACTCTCAATGGAACATTGAGCGGCCATCTTAGGGAGGGGAACTATATACAGTCTCAACAGTTCTTTAGTTCAATGACTCGGATTACCTCTGGAATATCTCAGTCTGCCAGAGGAACAAGGAAACCACACATTAGATTGTGCAGAACGGGGCCATGACAGGGAGTTGAACAACAGTCTTGAGGGAGCTACAGTGGCTACTCGATGAATCCTGACACTCACTAATAGAAAGAAGAACTTGACACAGAAGCTGGAATATAAAAGGAACATTTTTATTTAACTCAAATGAGTGAGGCTTAGCAACTGAATGAGGCAGTCTGAGGAGTACAGAAAACAGAGGCCTTATATATGCTTAGGGTTACAAACTCAGCATAAAAGTAAGGGGCAGTCCTAGCTTTTGCAAGCATGCAATATGCCTAACATGGACATGCAGGATCTGCCAAATATTAGCCAATAGAAAAACATTCAAAACAAGGCATCATGTAACCAGAACATCCCTCTTGAGTCGTGTCTTTGCCCGATCTCATAAGTCAATCAATGACAGCACCTATAGGTCAATCAGTAATGGCAGTACATGTTTACGTGCTTCAAAGGAAAGGTTGTGAAATAGGAAAACACAGGGAGAGAATAGCGAAGGCCAAAAGATAAGATGCGGCACGAAAAGAATACTAAAGGCTAACAGATAGTTGAAACAGGGATTAGGTGGTCCAGACAAGAATTAGTTTAGGCCGGCTGGTTTCTGAGATGGGTTTCAAAACAAGGACAGAGGGGGTTTTCAACACATTGCAGTCCAAAAGGGCAGAGACACTTCGTGAATCATGCAGCCTGTGTAAAGGCAACACAAAATGGAGTTGAATGTAAAATGGAGTCAAAATTAAAGAACCTCAGACCCTCCTTTTGCCATTACACAGGCAAATCCTAATGAATTGCTAGGCAAGCATTTTCCATTCTAAACATTTCATCAAAGGTATGAGCAAGAATACAAAGAGGACAGGGCATTGGGTCATAATTAACATAAAGTAATGACCACTATTACAAACAAAAGTATCATTTTTCACAACCCTAAGCAAAAAGCAAATCCTAAAATGATCTAGTAACATTTTTAGGGCTCCTATGCATTTCAGTAACTTATTATATATTCAGGTGAAACAGTGGCGATCCTTATCAATGCTCTGAGGTGAAAAGGGAATACTCTTCCACAGAGAATGAACTTTATTCTGCTTTTACTAAACAGAATACTACTTTAAAACAATGCCAGCAAATCAATAAGAATCAGTCTCCTAATACCCATTTTATGCAATCGCACGGAAACCACTTGTGAAACCACAACCATGCCCAGAGTCCGTTCCAAGCCTCTCTGGCAGGCTTCTATTGTCCATCAAATCTGATCCCATTGTTTTCACATTGGGCCTCTCAATTCAGGCATTCCATGAAAATAGTGCTTCTCAGTATCCGTTGGAGTGCCCTCCTGGCAAACACTCACAGCTCACTTGAAAGTCTCAATGTCTCAATGCAGTGCACCAGTGTCTCTCCTCTGCGGCAGACACTACAGATATTGTGCTCTTCATTGATCATGGGCACAGATCATCTCGTGCAGACCCGGTTCTACATTCTCAGGCTCCAACACTCATTATTCAGTGTCAGAGGACGCTCAAGCTGCTCTTTCATGGGCACCAGAATGTAGTGCCCTTTGCCAATCTTGGATCCTCCGGTGCACTGCACTTCCATTGGTGCAAAGGAAAAGGGGGGTGTGTGTGGCCAAAACTCAGCCCAAGGGGCTCAAGGGACGGCACACTGTCAGAGGTTACCAGCACATGACAGGTGGAAAACTGAAGCCTCAAAACAACAGGAATCCTTCTCTTTCGCTCTTTTGCACTGAAATTCTGGTTCTGTTATATTCAATGCCGTCTGATGGAGCAAGTGCAATGCTTTAAACAGTTCATTGTATAACAAGGGGACTGCAAGCAGATGGCCTGCAATCTTCAAAGGAGTGGTCATACGCCATGGGACAATTCTGGTCTAGAATACACTGTCATTCTCAAAGGCAATACAAAGACAAAGGCAGTAGGCAAAACAGTGCCTCTAGCCTCTTCAATTGGGTTTCCGTGTAAGAATAAATCCTCCACCATCTAAGGGTAGATAGCGACATGATTAAGTCTAGGTATTCTTAAATTCCTTATCTAGAACATCTCAAAAGAAAAATCGCATAATACAGATTATCAGGGACATGTAGATACCTCCCTTTTAATAACTGTACATCAGGTGCACTATGCAACACACAAGCTAATGATCAAATGTGGAAACAAAAGACAAGAACTAGAGAGTCCTGGTATTTCCATGATTTAGAATACATCTGATCTCACGAAAAATTAAAGAAGCAGGAACAAAAGGGTAAAAAACCAAATAAATAATAGTCATTGAAAATTTGTCATGTTCAAGAAAATAAACGTAAGGTATCTCCTATTGAGGTGGAAAACTTGTCTTACTATAGTATTGCGTCAGTTAACCAGTCCATCACTACCCTGACAGTCAGGCTGGAAAACCTCGAAGTAGGCCTAAAGAAAATTCTTAAAAACCAGTCTGGTCATACAAAAGGGAATTATACATAATATTGGGGTTCCTGGTACATTACTGAAGTCTGGAAGTGTGAACCTGAACAATACACCAATATTAATAAATGGGCTGACTGGTGAAAGGAATATGGAAAAGAGAAATGGAACTAGGACACAGCTAAAATCCCCAATAACTAGGCACGATGCGACATCGGTCAGGGGAGAAGCGACAAAAGAAAAATCTATAGGAAGAGCAAGAAATTACTTGGGTGATAGTCAAGCATGTGACACAATACCAAGAGTATGAGTGATACACAAAAGTCAAAATAGTTCACAAATGTTAGCACTACCGCTGGCCGCTAAACCATATACGATAACTTCAGCTAATGTTCCAGTTCCTTCTTCAGGGAAAAATGAAACCTGTTTCCTTTATGGTACAAAGCCATACACTACTTAGGAAGCAGAACAAAACTGACTAATGTAATATAGAAATTAAGTCACCATGTACAAGAGTCAGAGATCTATAATTTATCCTTATGTCCAATCAGGATACATAAATCTAGGGCTGCCTGTTCCTTAAGGGAAGGGGGCAGTAACGTGACTAACAGCAGGTGACACACTTTGATCCTGTAGATCTCTTTTATTTTTCTTGAATACTATTTATAGCCAAATTGACATACACTGGTGAAGTGTTGTCTGTCTTGTTCACAGATATGAAAATATCATATCTGTGAAATTTAGCAAATCAACCCAACTGTTGTGCAGCGATAT
This sequence comes from Lissotriton vulgaris, assembly GCF_964263255.1. NCBI lineage: Eukaryota > Metazoa > Chordata > Amphibia > Caudata > Salamandridae > Lissotriton > Lissotriton vulgaris. Next base: position 45,444 of record NW_028249052.1, on the reverse strand, counting down.
GCATCGTCATGAAAAATCCCTTCACAACACAGGGGAACTTGTAATAGTATCAGAGGCAACAACATAAAACAAAAACATGCATAAAATAAAAAAAACGCACAAAACGCACATGTCAAGCCATCAGATATACTTGCTGTATATCAAGCACAAAAAGCATAGACAAAACAATAGCATATATAAATGAGCGGTGACGCACAACACCATGTCATGTACTTTATGCACTGTGAACCTGCAGCCCAAAACCCAATATTCGTGCCTGCTTAATTTGTCAGGTTTAAAATCCTTACCCTCGTTTGGTCAGCAGATCACCAGGTAGTGGTAATCGGCTGTCAAATACAACTTACTGTGTCTCTTCTGACAGACAGAACCAGCAAGAACAATTCATGATAGGACCAAATACACAAACATAAAAAACACATGAACATTTCTTTCCAAAGGAGTTACGCAAAAACACATCTCGTTTCAACCAACCAAACTCACGTGTCTTGTCAGCCTTAAAATCACCCAGAACAATCCATGGATGATCTGTGGGCAGAAGCAAAAAAAAAATACAAAACACACAAAAGAGAGACAATTCTCATAACAAACAAGTATCAATTATAACTTCTATTCAGAAGACAAAACATGATACACATTAACAAACACAAAAATACATTTCCATTACTTAACTGTTACCATCTTGTCAATCAGCTTGCAACATTAAGCCACCTTAAATCTAACTTTCTAAAAGTAAAATTGTTTCACTGACACTCCATGTTAATTTGGCACCACAATTTCCACAGAGAAAAATAATTCTTAATTGGCAAATCGTTCTCACTTAGGCATGTAGCCTTCAAAATTTTACTAAAGGGCTTCGTCTTATTTTCTGTCTAAGACTTAATGCAATACTTAGTTTTCTGTCAAATAAAAGCAACTAGCAGACATTATTTTTTTCAGAGCAGAGATACAAATGTATCAGTTCTGCAGAGCATTTAGCATGATGTTGGGACTTTCAAAGAAACCCTTTTTTCATATTTTCCCTTTGGGATTAAGGGGCAGATTTATGTTAACTGGCGCATCCCCAGGGATGCGCCAGTTAACATGCGCTACAGTGCGCCACAGCTACGCCACCCATGGTGTGCCGCATTTATAATACGGCGCACCATGGTGCAAAAACGGCACAGATGCGTGACGCATCTGTGCCGGAAATGTGGCGCATTGCTGGAGTTGCGTCGCAAGCGCGACGCAGCTCCAGCAAGGCTCGGGGGTGCCCCATCTGCACAATGCTGCATCAAGACCTACGCCTGCTTCAAGCAGGCGCAGGGTTTTGACGCAGCATTGGCCAGAAAGTGACTGAGTGAAATCTCATAGATTTCACTCAGCCACTTTCAGGAGGCGTTCCTGCGCAGGAACGCCCCCCCTGCGCAGGAACGCCTCCTTATGGCGCAGGGCTTTACAACGTGACGCATCTCCTAGATGTGTCACGTTGTAAATAGGGAGCATTGTTTGCGCCGCAGTTGCGTCAAAAAAAGTGACGCAATTGCGGCGCAAGGGCATCATAAATCTGCCCCGAAGTTCTTTAATGTTATTGATCTTCTTATGGAGAAACCAGAAACCCCTCCTTTTAGAGGCCCGTTTAGCATGGTCATTCTGCACTTCACAGAGACAAGGCCCTAATTTAAAAGGTCACAGATGTCAACATGACAGCCTCCTTCCATTGTTTACAGGGAAACTAAAGATAGCACCTCAGCGCGACTTGAGCCAGCCTCCGCAGCTCTCCTAGCCCCCAGCTTCAGCTCACTCTGAGGCTGTCAAAGACAAAAAGCCTTCCTAATTCCTCCTAACCTGCAATAATTCACTCTATTTTGAAAAATAATTTCTCCTTTTTAGGCGCTAAAAAATGATCTCTATTCCCAGATTATTAAACAACATTTACTGTGAATAATTCACAGAACCTAACAACACACATACCAGTTTTTAGAACAAATGCTTGTTGCAATGGTACTCATTTCATCAACCTTAAATGGATCTCACTGGGCCATTTAAAAGCAAACCCCAAATGGGCACAACCTGCAAATTTGTATTATACCTAAATGTATGCATTTTACTGAAGCCTAAAGCACTTTAAATTTATTATAAATGACAAGAATACTGTTTTAAATGGTCTATTTTACCCAAATTCGACTTTGATATTGAGGGCACTTAAAAATAAATATCCTATAACTGTGTTACATATTAATCATCCTCAGAATGTTCTTTACAAATTGCAGAGATTGGACATTAGACATATCTCATGTAAATCCTTAGAAAAATGAGTTTTTTACGCCTGCGCTAAGTAAAATTCCATATGCTAATGTCCTCATGTAGGACAGCACAACTTAAATTAAATTATAATGCTAGGGGGTCACAGTATGAGCATTAAGCTTCATGAATAGTAAAAAACGAATTTTGTAGCACTTATTTTTAATAATTATATTTCATAATTAATAATGATTTTTAATAAACCCAATCATTTTTGATAATCCCACATATAAAAGCAAGCTGCATCTCTTGCCTATCATTTTAGACACATTCATTTATAAGCCTAAGCACAGAAGCCTAACTTGAAACATGACAAAATGTGGCGCCACATTTTTTCTTTCTAAAAAAGGACAATTTTTATTTAGCAACAGACCCAAGAATATGCTTACAAAAATGCTTAAAGAGAGGAAACCCTTAATTGAAATGCCTTCCTGTAATACAAAATAATGAACCTTAGTTTTGGAACCTTTTGAAAACAACATTCTGAAATGCAAAGATTCACAATGTTTAACTGAGGGCAAAGTCCTGGCTGAATAAATACTCCTGTTTATTTAGCTTGTCTCTCAGCATTGTAACTTGAGCACGGTGGCAGTCTTTTTCAAACGAAGACACATCACTGCATGTTCTATAATATGCGTCTGAGTTCAGCAAAAATTTACTTCAGCTGAAGTGTTTGCCTGGAAATTTCTAATACAATGTATGTAAATAAAAAATGCTATTAGTTTGGTTTTCTACAAAACACACCATTCGTTTTTGGGGGCCTTTTTATTCCTAGTGAATGTGAATGTTTTTTTTTTTTAAGCATTTAGACATTTTGCTTAATAGGCTGAAAACATAAAAAAACCACAAACACACATTTAAGCTCATTTCAGACATAAACAGAAAGGGGTCAAAACACTCAAGACACACAATACGGTGTGCATTTCGTGAATAGCGCCATCGCTATTCACTTACAGAAGTTGCACTAATGGGAAAACCACATAGACATTTAAATACACATTTAACCCACAAATCAATACTCAGGACAGAAACAAAGGACAGCCCACAGACTGTACTTGAACCAAACCATTTGCAAATACTAGTTGCAAGTCATATTTACAAGAAACGCTTCTCAATAGTGTTCCAAAAGATTGTAAAAACAGCCCAACAGACTGATGTATGTCCAAGAAGCGAAAATACACCCAATTCACTAGCTTTGGCTAGCAGAACACCAAAAAAAAATCGTTCTGCATATCTTTATTCATAAAATTGCGCAGAACAAAGGCTCCTTGTTTTGTATTATGTCATATTTTAATTCCCTGGGGATACAAAATCACCAAGGAAGAAATATGTTTTTAAATCTAAACCTATTTAGATATTCCCTCTAGGGGAGCCGGCTAATTTACTTCACATCACACTATGGTACCTTTCAAAAAAGCAACACATTCTTCAATGTGTGCTTGAAAACAGGCATGCCAAAAATATTTGCAAAATATGCAAATATTATAATCAAAGTACTGCTTAAGGTACTTTCGTACGTGCACCGTTCAACAAAACAAAATAGAGAAAAATCTCCTCATTACCTGCCTACACAAATTGCAATTTGCATATCGAAAATCCAAAACATATCTAAAGTTGGCCAACACAAATTCCAAAATTCCAAAACTACAGTAAGTGTTACTAAAGTACCTTACTCTTACTAATCAAAAGGTTATCCAAATTCTAACTGTCAAGTTCTACATGACCTAACGGTCTTTTTTAGAATACTCACGCCAAAAAGGTTCTCAGTCAGGAGTGACATCATGTGGAGGATCAAAATCAGGAAGATCAGAAATATACTGGGCGGCTGAGACAAAGAATCTCCAAAATCTCTGTGCACAGAGTACCTTCTTAGTAGAATCATGTTCTGTCCTCCTCAGTAGATTTCAGTCTCCTGACAAGATCACTCCCACAGATAGTCACTTATCTGATGAAGCTCACGTTGGCCGTGCCAATTGAAGAAACTCAAATCTTCATTCTCAGGGGTCTCACTAATAGAAAGAAGAACTTGACACAGAAGCTGGAATATAAAAGGAACATTTTTATTAAACTCAAATGAGTGAGGCTACGTCACACAGAAGCCTTAGCAACTGAATGAGGCAGTCTGAGGAGTACAGAAAACAGAGGCCTTATATATGCCTAGGGTTACAAACTCAGCATAAAAGTAAGGGGCAGTCCTAGCTTTTGCAAGCATGCAAAATGCCTAACATGGACATGCAATATCTGCCAAATATTAGCCAATAGGAAAACATTCAAAACAAGGCATCATGTAACCAGAACATCCCCCTTGAGTTGTGCTGCACTGAGGTCCGTTTGGCGTAGGCAGACAATAATTGCGCCGCAGTCCATACTACACACAACACGCTTTGGAATTTGGCAGGGGGCAGCCCGTGTGCAAAGCAAGCACAAATGTATGTGACATGATCTTAGAGAGAAGAGGGCAATGGGGTTTGGTTGGAGATCGGTCAAAGTAAAATAGGTTCCTAGTTGGAGGGAACTGCGGTAGATTGACCAGGGTAGCAGCAGTCATGCGAGTTGAAGGGAAAACAAATATACGTCAAGCTCGATATTTTAGTATACAGCATGCACAAGTAAGGAAAGAATATTAAAGTCTACTTATCTGCCTGGAGCTGCATTTAAAAAAGGCAGACTATTCTACGTGCTTGACTCTTATATATCAGGAAGACTCTGTTCTAGAACTGTTTGTTTTGTGACATTTTGCTTCTAAGTGGCTGCTTGGAGTTAGCATTGAAGTAAATATGTATAATGTAAGCCTCCGGTGTTGTAATTAAAAAACAACTTATGTGGATGGTAATTGCTCTTGACAATTACCATCCACATAACTTGAAAATAGAGGTGGGCAGTACCCTGGTGCCCTGTAGTGGCAGCTGCTGCTGCTAATATTGTCATTATTTGGTATCATGTCCATCGGGGGAGCATAAAAAGTCACTCTGTCATCAATTCCCTTGCCCTATTCAAAGACCCACATGGCACCGTACCTACAGATCCACGGTGCCATGGGCCTAATCACTAACAAGAAGAGCAATGGTGAAAGTGGGCAGCCATGCCTCGTCCCACATTAGATCGGTAATGGCAAAGGCACGGCGCTGTTAACTCTCACCCTTACAAAGGGGCATCAGTATAGCACCATCCAAGAAAGAGGGGTCAAAATTAATTTTGGACAAAAATTACCACAAGGGGTATACAATGTTGAGTTTCCCGAACTGGCTCAAAGCTGTTTTGGTCTATTTGCAGTAATTTGCTCCAGTCTGGAGGGCAGTATTTTAGCTAAGATTTTTATTTAAGGAAATTACGGACATCAGTCAATATGATTCACACCTTTCTGGGGATTGACTTGGTTTTAGCCTCTGAGAACTGCTAAAAAGAGACCTTTTTTATGTGGACCTCCTAGGAGTTCCAAATCTTTAATAAATATATTGAATTGAATTGACCTTTCTAAGCTGCTTCATTAAAATGTGCAAGGAAATGCGGGGCAAGCAAAGAGGACGCTTCTATAAAAACAAATATTAAATGCTAGAAACCTATTTGCCCCTTCCTTTTTAGACAATGGCTCTTTTAAAATATCTCAGCCCATTGTTGAAACTTTTGGGAAGGGTAAGTAATTGCAATGGGTGTTCTCATTCCCTTGCGGGCGGGGGGCATACTTTTTCGACCTCACAGTATTAAGGTGCAAAGCTCTCGATGAAACTAATGGTGTCATACACTGTCTCCCACTGTCATTCTTAACCCCCAAAAATACTCTGGTGGCTGCCTCCTTACTCACAAGCAAGTGTAGAAGCTCTCAGGACTTTTCAGCCATTTCATAGTCCCTGCTCTGCAATGCTACCCACAGCCCACCTATGTGACTACTTGTTAAAGCCAAAGCAGTTTTGGGGTTCCCCCTGTAAAAATAAGACAAACTCATCGTCAGTTAGCCGCCAGGCTTTAATAGAACTAGGCGTTTCTATGTTGGATTGGCGACATGCTCTCCTGGTGAGCGAGGACTGACCTCAACGGATTGGTTTCCTGTGGGCATGCATGTTTCCTCAGCACAACTGCCAAATCCCAAGCATTCTCGCTTGGGCTGGGCCCACTCTTCGAGCACCAGGTGAAATGGAGAAGTGGAGAAGTGTGGCTCACTGGTTAGAGCAGGCAGACCCTGAAGCTGAGGTCAGACCTGGGACCAGGGTTCAATTCCCGACGCGGCAGGGTCTTGAGCTCAAATGTCCACGGACTCGATAATTCTCGCTTCGGTGCCTGACCTAATCATGGGTTCACACTCTGCAACTCTGGGCATTAAGCTTGCTTAATCTCCACAACGGCCCCCCCGCGGCGGGATGCCTGGCTTTCACCTTGGGGATGCCCTGTAGGGGCTATCTCACAGGGAAAAGCCAGGACGGGTTCCCAAGGCAAGCGCGGAGATACCCCTTCGGGGGTCGAATCTGGCACTATATAAGAATATAATAATAATAATAATAAAATGCCTCACTTCACTCCAGAACTTCCTGCCACTCATTTGCTTCACACTATCAGCTACTGGCTTGTTTGCGAGGCGGGGTCCAGCAAAGCCACAGTTCGTCAGGTTTGCGTTCCTTTTTTGGTGTTTCAAACGTTTGCCTGTGAACCAGCTTGGGCATTTATTATCATGCTTGTGAGGGTTCATCACTAGTCTTCAGTGCTAGATTGTTGGGTGACGAAGGACATGCTTGCTGGCCTTGCCTCCTGTGTACGCATACATAATCAAGCTATCTACCTCATTTTATGACCCAAACTCTGGACAATTAGGAGATACTCGGAGCTCCAACATACCACAAAGGGCTGAATAATTGAAATGTTAAAGTATGTAAGGTGTAATAATCTGTAGCCTCATGAATACAGGTAACGCTTGTTTCTCTTGCATCGGATATTTCATTGATTCATATGTTTTAACTGGGATTAGCTAAGCAGATTCACTATTGGTAGAAGCATAAACAGACTAAAATGAGGCTTCCCCTATGCAAAACAGGTTGAGCAGCACCGGAAATTCCACTAACATCATGGATCTTGAGGGGCTCTCTAGACAAAAGTGCAGCTGTGGCAGCAAAGCCTTTGATGGAATATAGACCTTTTCTGTGCTAGAAAAGTTCTACAGCCCTGGTATGGAAGAAGACGCAAACTTTGCAAACAAAGAGAAAGAAGAAATAGTCCACATATATTGACATATTTTCTGTTAAGCCTCAGATTGCCGAAATAATCGGGCAAAATTCCTGGTCTTCGGGAATCCAAGAGAGCAATAAATTTATGAACTGTAATACTACACATACAGTATACTGCCTGATCTGTCCCTGCCAGCTGAGGTACGTGGGAAGTACCATACATCCCACGAAAATGCACATATTAGAACATATGCAAGCAATAGCAAATAGGGATAGCTCTTACCTAGTGGAAAGGCACTTTGAATCACAACATAACAGCAATAGGAATTTACTTACATTTTTTTTGCCTAGACCATGTACCACGAGAAATATAGTGTGGCGATCAAGAACTAAAACTCTGACGACTTGATACATTATTGATATGCAGACATGTAGTGTAGTTCCTATTTTCCCAATAGGCCCTGCGCATTGGAATAACATAAACAATAGTATGGACGTAGAAGTGCGGGTCTTCCAGGTCTCTACTGACTATGCTAAGCTTAATTGGGTTTGTTACCAACTAGCTCAGAGGTCACTGGAAACGTTCTTGACTGAATAGGAAGTGATCAGCTTCCCTGGTACAGACAAGAAGGGATTCAGTTTTCCAACAACCGCATAAACATGACAACTTTGCTCCTTAGAATAAGAGTCAATCTCTAGAGTCGTGTGAAACAATAGACAGTTATTTTACTCAGTCAGTTGTGCAGATTACTTTCACCAAGATGCAGAGAAATAGAGAGATGGGCGTTTTCAATAAAAAGGTATTATTTATTGAACAGTCTTTCTTCTCATGCAAGAGAAATTAATTGCCACAATTGCAAGACTAGTTATTATAAAAAGTGCGTACAGTAAAAGGAGGATTGCAAAATAATACTGTAAAAGCATTGATATGGTTTCTTAGCCATACAATGGCTAAAATGAATAAAATATATACATTCATATATACATTTAGCTAACGTACTCAACTGGTGCTTCTAACTACGCCTACCCCAGTGTACCTAACCTAAGCCTAACACTTGGGAGGGAGTAAGTAAGTAGCAGTTTTAGTTAAGTTGGTTTTGCCAAGGTTTGCTTCAAGAATTCTCTCTAAGGGTAGAAACCATACCTCTGAAATAGAATGTTGGAGGTCTTGTATCTCCTTCCAGGACTCGATATCCCAGTCACTCGCAAGAGTAGGCTGGAAACGCCGGAGCAGGATTTTCTCGGCAGGAGAAAAGACAGCGTCTCTCTCAGCGCGTCGAGGAGGAGGAGGGGCAGCGTCCGTGGGCAGCCTGCATCTACTGGCCTCTGCAGGGGACAGCTGTTCTGCTCCTATGTTCACCACACCATCGCTATCATCTATGTCGTCGAGGCAGCGTTTGCTTAAGGCAACGTTGGTAATATTTATACCTGAAAGGTGCCTAGTTTGACGTAAGTTTTTGGACATAAGACGTCAATAAAGATGTCACTAGGAAGTGAGCGTCTCTCAGTGCTCATTAGAGTTTTATTACTAATCAAAACATAGCAAGCGGGGTTTTCCCAGGTTGCTGAGTTTTATCTTGTTGAAGAACTTGGAGTGTAATCTAGGAATCTTAGATAGTGGCTTCTGCTGTGTCATTTGCTCTAATGACCTGCAGAGGAAGAGATTCTGAAATGTGGCTCTGATCGTGTTAGGCCAGAGACGAGTTTCTGAAATATCGCTCTTGATCGTTTATGCCATTATAGGGGAATAAATGGATTATAGCTGTGTAGGGGCATAAGGTCACAGTATTGATCGGGGTCCTAGATTAGAACACGACACCCACTCCACGAATGTATGTCCATCAATTTACTAAAAACTATAGCAAAAGATGCATGTGTAACATTACCCACCCCAAAATACATATTTGCATTTGAAATGGCGTATTTGAAATACATGGATTGTACTGTACGTCTTTAAGCATAGAAATCATTCAAAATGATAGCATATGTAATCAGTGAACGATTTTGCGAAAAAATTGCACATGAAATATCTCTTAATACAGAAAAGAAGTGCGAGATAATTTCATCACATATAAATGCATTGCTGTAAAATGTGCTAGAGGCTGATGTAAAGTTATTATGTCTCTAGATTTACCTAAAAATAGAAGCTTCTGTTCTTTATGAATAGGTCTACTTTAAGCAAAGAATTTCGTGCCAGAAAAAGGTAAGTATTTTGAAAAAGTGTTCAATTCAAAAAAAAATTTGGGTGAACGGGGGAATAGAATTCCAACGATTTTCAGCAGTTTTTGTTGATCAAAACTGAAGGCCGAATTCAGAGTTCATAGGAACGCTGTGTGTCGGAATGCTTTTCAAAATTATTGTTTCTGTTCAGGGGAGACCATCATATCAGACAGGCTCTCAAAAAATTGGTCTACAAAATCAGGTGACAGTTCGACCAAGTTCGATAGTGCTGTAACTTGGCAGGTGTGAGAATGATTGCTATCATCAAAGTCTGGATCAGCAATGCTCACAGAAGGTGGTACCTGGGTGATGCCGCTTTTATTTCTCGCTCCACTGTTACCACCTAGTCGTTGCACAGGAGTCTCAACGAATGCCGTCATCAGGATTGGTAGCCGCTGGGGACAACACAATGCGTGAGCCGTTATAGGACTTAGCAAAGTATCGATATCCATTGGTACTGCTGATGGAAGTGCAAGACAGATGTCCAACACGCACTCTTCTCCATATAGCATACATCGAAGCACAGGTAAGATGCAGGTCTGCCATATAGGTCTGAATGAAAGAAACCAGGTCATGTTCAGATCTCTCAGCCTGGCCAATCCAAGGCCTCTAGTTATGCGGTCCCGGTAGCGTATTGCTAGGATCGTTTCTTCCATCCTTGTCGGAGTCATGTCTGAGTTTTGGCTTGCCATATCGGAGCAGGAGGGTCAAAAATAAAATGCCTGCTACAAGTCCCAAAATCAGGGGTATGCCGCCAAAGACTGAATGGACAAAATTGGGAATGATTCCCAGAATTGCTTTGAATGGTGTTACAGTCCCGTAAAAATGGTCTTAAATACGCCTGGGATGCCTATGGCACTAGACATGTTAAGAATTTGGCTAAGCATTTCTGTGAAATGCACGGGGCAATTTGTTGATAAAAGGTCATGAATCTCTGATGTTGTCCTTGCAACTAGGAGATCATACGTCTCTTTTGATGACGTGATGGGCAATGTTGTCTGCAAAAGCACAGACTTCATTCTGCTTAAAGTATCAATTCGTATAGAAGAGAAATTCAAACGAGGCCAAATGGGAGTCTCAGTGTCTCCAGGGCCGTTTGGAAACAATGCTTGCATACAGCATTTGACCATGGAAGTTACGGTTACGAGATATGCTTTCCCTGGCAAAAGGCCACAACAGCTGTGATCCTTTATTAGAATGTAACTCCAGTTCGAGAGTTGCTTAAATAAAGGCTCTATCTGCGTTGCTGGTGTGACATGTTGGTGGCATGAAAGATTGTTGGAATTTCCTTCACAGGCTCCGTGTAAATTAATACCTTGGCACAAAAGTATACCGCTTAGTGAATGTTTGCAGTTTTCACCACTAAGAAATACATATTTGTTGCTGTCACTATAGCATGTGTGTGTGTATGGTAATTTCCATGCTGACTTAATGTATCCTTTACCCAAACGTTCATACTGGCCAGTCGGTATGTATTCAAGGCAATTTTTAAATCGGAAAGTTGTTATCGGAATTGTGATAATCCCGTGTATTATCCATTCAATGACAGGACTTTCTGACATTGTCAATGGTAATCTCTCAAGTTTTTCGATGATCAGGATTGTAGAGTCTGTTCCTTTCTGTGTCAAGCTGATTTGTTTATCAGTAAGGTTAAAGATGGAAAACAATGACGTTGTGTTGATTAAACGCCAAGGCACATAGCCTGAACGAAGATTTTGCAGCGTCCAGCCTAACTGTACAATAGAACGCAACTGTGACTGGCCATGCTGTAACATTAGCAAGTCTTTATCTATTGTATCTATGGCAGATGATACAATACTGTCCAGTGAATATATTCTGGAGGACAGAGTCATTAACCCATTGTCCACAACAGAAAGTGATTTTTCCAAATTAATATGATCAATTTCTCGTATTTTTTCAGCTGTTTCAATTTGTGTGATTTTCCAAGCCTCGTTGTAAGCCACATATATACTGGTCGCTATGAAATGCTTTTGACGCTGTTTGCGAGGTCCCAGAATGAAATCGCGCAAATCAGCACCAATTTTAAGTAAAGATAAGTGTTGCTTAATTTCAGCCAGTGTGGATGATTCTAGCCATTCAAGGCACAGCTTCCCTACACTGTATGTTGTTACTATCCCTGGATGTTGTCTCTGGAAGTATCTAGGGTCTGGTCTGGACATTGCTAACCCCTGTGTTTTATTCGGGAATCTATCTTGACAGTTATTCGTGTCAATAGGCCAGATTAAACACTTTTTCCAATCAGGATGTGTTCTGTTTAGATGTACAATTTTAGATACGTCTATCTCAATATCTGTTGTTGCATTATCAGGTATTGGCTTTGGAATAGACGGTTTGTTAAGGTCTTTAATCTTAGCTAGGCCAAGACAGGTTGTTTGGTGAATTGTGTCATTTAAAAACATTAATTGTTCTGGGATCATGCAGGCTCGAAATAATGCTTCTAGGCCTTGTACCTGACAATCTTTTGTACCCCAGATTGTTTTTGTTTCAGTGTTATTTTTCCAATAATCAAAACCAAATGTAATCATTTTTTCATAAAATGCTTCTGAATATATCAATTTAGTATTTGTCAGCATTGTTTTCAATCCTGTTTTATCTAACAGTTTATAATAAAACGTTTCTGCATCACTGGTGTTAAATGAAATGAAATGAAATGAAAATGAAATGAAATGAAATGAAAAATTCCACTTATATAGCGCATAACTGCCCGGAGGCCTCGCAGCGCTGGTAACTGATTACTGTGTTCGACTGCAGGGCAAAGTTAGTACGCTTTTGAGAACAGGTAAGTTTTTAGATCTCTCCTAAATGACATCAAATTGACGTTTTGTCTAAGGGATAAAGGCAGGGAATTCCATGCCTTCGCTGCTGAGCAAGTAAATGAATGGCCGCCCCAGCGGGCTTTCTTAATTTTTGCCGTAGTTGCCAAATGCAAAGAGGCCGAACGAAGAGTTCTAGGTGGCACATAAGGCAGTACTAAGGGGAACAGCACTGCCGGGCCAGTTTGATGAAAGGATTTGTGCAGAATGCACATGGCCTTGAACAATGTTCTTGCAGCCACTGGGAGCCAATGAAGCTCCTTTAGGGCTGTTCTGGCTGACTGCCAACGAGGAATGTTAAACAGTAAGCGCGCGGCACAGTTTTGAGTGACTTGGAGTTTTTTTGTCACTGATGCCGGGGCCCCTAGATACAAAACGTTTCCATAATCCAGGCGGGAGAGTATCAGGGCCTGTACCATGACCCTTCTCGCCTGGAATGGAAGTAAGGGGAGCACTTTCCTGAGCATTTTCATTAGCCCCACGCATACGGAGGCTGTTTTTGTGGCTTGAACTGAGAAATCCAGTGCTCTATCCAGCCAGATTCCCAGACTCTTTATCTGGTCCTTTGGGGGGGGAGGGGTGCCGAGACACGAAGGCCAGTTCACCGACAGAAAGGTAGGAGAAGGGTTACCTAATAACATGATCTCGGTCTTCTCCCCGTTGAGTTTAAGATGGGAGAGTTGCATCCACTCAGCAACAGCCTCTAGACACGGATCCAGGGTGTTAGACGAACCCCCCTTGTGGTCCAGAGAGACCACAAGTTGGGTATCGTCAGCGTAGGTGACAATCCGCACACCATAAGGGAGAACTATCTTCTCTAGAGGCTGCATATAGACATTAAATAGTGTGGGGCTCAGGGAGGAGCCCTGAGGAACCCCACAGCTGAGCGGATGCTTGGATGATACCACCTCGCCCTCAAAGACCTGGAAAAAGCGATCCTCCAAGAAAGAGGTCAGCCACTTCAGGGCCGCGCCCGACACCCCCATGCCCTTCAAACGATGTAATAAGGTGGCATGGTTAACAGTGTCGAATGCGGCACTGAGGTCCAACAGTATGATAGCAGTTTTTCCACCTTGGTCCATTATTGCTCTGGCCGCCTCTGTGACCGCCAGAAGGGCGGTCTCAGTGCCATGCTGAGGACGGAACCCTGTTTGGGAGACCTGTAAAAGTTTGTTGGACTCCAAGTAGTCCCCTAATGTTTTATTGATATGTCTCTCCAACAGCTTACTCAACCACGGAAGCAGCGAGATAGGGCGGAAATTGGATACGTTGTTAGAATCCAAATTCGTTTTTTTCAGCAAAGCCCTAACATGCGCACACTTCCACGAAGAAGGAACTGTGTTGGAGGTAATGGAGGTATTCAAAACCTCCAGCAAAGACGGGCGAATGGCGTCCATTGCTTTCACAAGGCTCTGGGGCGGGGCTGGGTCGTTAGGAGATCCTGAGGTGACCTTCTGGACCAAAGTATCTAAAACATTAGAATCCAGGAGTGGAAACGTGACCAGAGAGCATGATACATGCGAGTCTGAGTCTGAAACAGAAGGAGAGAATATGCCATCGTCATTTGTCGCAAATTGGGAGTAAATGGCCTGAATCTTCTGAGAAAAAAAGGTGGCGAGAGAACCCTGAGAAGTACTGAAATTTCTCATAGAATGTTTTAGAACTGCTTTTAGGTGGAGTAGCACAATGTTCCCATTGGTTAAACTTTAAAACATTTCTAGGTTGTGCAGATTTATGCAAGTAATGATCTCCATAATGCGAGAAGCAGTACATCTGTTCATAACTAGACGAACCTTGTAAATAATCATGTTCTGTAAATCTTGCTGACAACACTAAATCAGACATCATATTATTAATACTTTCAAAATCCCAATCAGAAAATGTACTTGGTTTTACAAAGTCATTTAAGGAAACCTTGAACTGATGAGGATATTTCAGGATTTCGACCGGACCATATATATCATTGTCAGTTTTGTCCCATACTACCCCGCCGGGTATTGGAATGGCTGTGACATTTACTGTTGACAGTTCTCTTTTCTTCACGTGGGATGATCTGTGTGGTTTGAGGACTAAGTTGATGTTCTGACTTGCTGTGTCCATTGAACTGTATTTTCCCTCAATGAATTTTCCCAAACAAAGTACCATGATGAGCCAAAGCAGGAGGAAAAATATACTTAGACTCTAACCATGGAGAAACAAGGTTAATTTCCTTGAGTTGACAAAAGAGTTCCGTTGCTTTTTCTTTGAAAGTCTTTGTTTCTGGCATCACTTCGGGGTCGTTTTGATCTTCAGAAAAGTTATCAAAATTGATGAAGTAGCCAGAGGCAGTTCTGTCAATTGTTGGAATTGTTCTTTCAATTTGTCTTTCGGTAGCACATACTGATGCCACGTCATTGTAGACTGGTGTTTCTTGACGAACTGTTTCAATCTGTGTTTCAAGAGGCACGAGTTCCACGGCATTATTGCGTAGTCCCAAATGTGATTAGTCTTTCAGTTTGAACCTCTTGGATTGTTGCAAGTTTGGGTATTCTGTTGTTTCTTGGGAGTCCACTGGGCCTACTGTTGATTATAGGCCACATGCTTGTAGTTTTATCAGGTCGATTGATACAACTCTGTTCTCCTTTTTACCAGCAAGGGGCGGTAGTACTACTGATCTTGTTCCGTTGATTGCTAAGACAGGTACTGCTTTTCTGTAAGAAGGCCCAAATTCCTTCTTAACCGCTATTTTTTCTCTGACTAGATCCCCAATCTTTGGAATCCAGACAGGCCTTGCTGGGGCTGGTGGTCCCTCGTCAGTGGTAGCTGGCTGTTGCTTTAACTTTATGTTGCTTGTTTCTTGTTTCATTCAAGTCCTGTAAAACAGCCAAACGGTCTTTGATGTCAAAGTCTGTATTCTTTTCTTTTACCACTGATACCTGACTATCTAAGTCCTGAATGTACATTCTAGTTCTGAACAATAGTTTGTATGGGCTGAAACCTTTTAGAGAATTTCTTGGCAAATTGTTAAGACTTAACTGGACACTTATTAAATGTTTGACCCACCCATCACACGTTGGTAATATTTATACCTGAAAGGTGCCTAGTTTGACGTAAGTTTTTGGACATAAGACGTCAATAAAGATGTCACTAGGAAGTGATCGTCTCTCAGTGCTCATTAGAGTTCTATTACTAATCAAAACATAGCAAGCGGGGTTTTACCAGGTTGCTGAGTTTTATCTTGTTGAAGAACTCGGAGTGTAATCTAGGAATCTTAGATAGTGGCTTCTGCTGTGTCATTTGCTCTAATGAGCTGCAGAGGAAGAGATTCTGAAATGTGGCTCTGATTGTGTTAGGCCAGAGACGAGTTTCTGAAATATCGCTCTTGATCGTTTATGCCATTATAGGGGAATACATGGATTATAGCTGTATAGGGGCATAAGGTCACAGTATTGATCGGGGTCCGAGATTAGAACGCGACAGACACAAATCCCGAAAGGGTTTAATATTATCGAGGAATTCGGAATTCACCTGTAACCCCTATCTAGTCGGAATAAACAAAAAGAAATTGAGTATTTTGTCCAGAAGATTAAGAGAATGAACCTATTGTCAGGGGGTAACTACATCTATTCACTACCAAAATTGTATCCAGACCAAACAGAGCTCTAGAAGCTAAATAAATCCTTATGTGGCCTACACGGCGAAATGCAGGAAGGAAGCAATTCCTTTTTGTTATTTAACCCTCGCACACCCTATTGGTGTCATGCTTCCAGGACCTACATGGTCAATCGTTCGGGCTGAAACATATTGGCAGATTATTCGGGTCATAGGAACATAACCTCCATAAAGATACGTTTTTTATCTTGTTTTATTATCCACTACGAACCCGCGAATAAAAAGGATACCTGGGGAACGGAGTAGAATTTTTATCTTTAAATCCCTCTGTCCTACATCTCCTAAGAGCTCCCTGAAATATGGTTGAGCCCTCCCTGACCTTTAGGAGTTAGGGTGAACCCGATGATGAAGCATGACACCAATAGGGTGGGTGAGGGTTAAATAACAAAAAGGAATTGCTTCCTTCCCGCATTTTGCGGTGTAGGCCACGTAAGGATTTATTTAGCTTCTAGAGCTCTGTTTAGTCAGGATACAATTTTGGTAGTAAACTTCTAGTTGGGAGGAGGTATCCACGTCCTCATCTCTCTTACCCCTTGCCTGCCAGTGGAGGGATCGCCACTGTCATATGTGGTTTACGGGAACTACGCCTATGCAGTGCATGCCCATCCAGGAAGGTAAACAAGACAATGGAATTTAGGTCCATACAGGGCGTGAATGTTAAAGATTGGGAGGGAAACTTCAATATGAATAAAAATGAATTGTTTTGAATTTAATTGGAGTGTACCAGTCTGATAATTGATAAACGAGGATTTGTGATTAGAAGTGTATTGCAGTGATCAATTATTGCTAAGATCTGTGCAATGCTATCAAACCATGCACTGCATAGGATTTTAATGATAGTAATGTTAAACAATGGCGCCCAAATTTACTGCCGATCTATGGTGACATGAGTCAGTTTTTTGGTACTTTATGGAAATGTAATTGAAACTGAAGTATAAACAAATTGCGTGAACAGCGTTTCGCCGAGGATTGACAACGGCAGTTTGCCGAAACGCATCTGCGCATACCTGCAATCCAATAAACTATTGGACATCGTACCCCTGTGAGTGAAGGTCTTTCTTTGAGGAGCTGTGAGATTATACGCTGGAGCACCCCCTTGGACTGTGGAGCGAGGAATATATATATATATATATATATATATATATATATACATATATATATATATATATATATATATATATATATATATTACCTACTGGCGATAGCCAGTAGGTATATATAGTTAGGATTATTTCTCTATGGAACTTTTGAAAATTCTATGTCTAATAACTTTGGCGTTTGTGGACGGAATCGGCTGAAATTTTCAGGAAAATGGCACATTTTGTTTCTGAGCAGCCCCTGAAAATTTGGGGGGGGGGGGTTCGTCAAGGGGGGGCCGAGAAAAAAGGGGGGTCCCAAAACGCGTTTTTCCCATGTTAATTTCCATAGGGCGTTTGGCCTCACTTTTAGCTCGAACGGCTGAATGGATTTGCACGAAACTTGGCAAAATTGTAGGGACTGTTAGCCCGATGTGCCTTTGCTGGGTCTCAATATATGTGCTCCAGTGGATTTTGAGAAATTAACGTTTAAAAAAATGTATATATCTGTGACAGCGTCCCAGATAGCGCTCCAGATCGCGTACTTTTCGCGTCACGGAGCTTTGAGAAGCGATGCTGATTGGCTCTCCGGTGTCTGTCAACATTCTAAACAGTCTGGAGCGGCCGCCATCTTGTCTCTCGGTAGGATCGAGAGACAAGAAGAGGTGAAAAACGAAGGGGGAATTTAATGAAAGGGGGCAAGGTAGACCCCTCTTGACCCCCTAGGAATGATGTTGGGGTTATTAAAGGGTCCCGTGGGGAAAATTAAAAAAAATTGATTTTTCACGGTAGAAGCGCTTCTCGGTTCGCAAATTAACAGCTGAATGGATTTGCACGAAACTTGGCAAAATTATAGGGACTGTTAGCCCGATGAGCCTTTGCTGGGTCTCAATATATGTGCTCCAGTGGATTTTGAGAAATTAACGTTTAAAAAACAGGTATATCTGTGACAGCGTCCCAGATAGCGCTCCAGATCGCGTACTTTTCGCGTAACGGAGCTTTGCGTAGCGAAGCTGATTGGCTCTCCGGTGTCTGTCAACATTCTAAACAGTCCGGTGCGGCCGCCATCTTGTCTCTCAGTAGGATCGAGAGACAAGAAGAGGTGAAAAAGGAAGGGGGAATTTAATGAAAGGGGGCTAGGTAGACCCCTCTTGACCCCCTAGGAATGATGTTGGGGTTATTAAAGGGTCCCGTGGGGCAAATAATAAAAATTTGATTTTTCACGGTAGAAGCGCTTCTCGGCTCGCGAACCGGGTCGCAAACTGGTAGCGAAACGTGAATTTGCCATTTTGTGTTTCGATTTCATTAAATTACTAGGTATAAGGGGGTACGGGAGACGTATCCTGACCCCTTTTGTTTTCTGAGGGTGGCTGAGGAGGCTCATATATGTTGATACATGTCTTCCAGCGGCTGTGCGTGAGCGTTTTTTTTTTTTGCTGCGTGACGTCTGTTAACGTTCGATTCGATGGAAATCAGGAAGTGTTGACCGCCATTTTGTCACTGCGAGTAAATATTTTATTTGTTATAAATAAATCATTATTGATAAACATTGTCTGCGCCATCTTGCCTTTTTTGCAATGCCACACTTTTGTCGAGCACAGCAGCCATTTTAGATGCCTTGACCAGACCCACTGTCTGCACCCTCGCAAGCATCTCCCCCACGCACTGGTCACTCCCGCTCTCTGTCTCATGTATGGGCTAGAAACCTCCTCCCATCTGCGCTGTTCTTCTCTGAGAATCACACCCTGTGCCCGCCCGACACCTGCCTTTCACCCTATTCACTACCGCACCCTCTGACACTCCTCTTCCTCTGTGTCCGATTGTCCAGGCCCGTCCCAGGCTATCACCTAGCCCTGCAGATGTAGTTTATGGCCTCAACTGTAAAGAATCACCCTTCTTCAAAGAAGTTACAGTAGATCAAGGCCCCCACCCGATGAGATCCGTCACACTACACGCGTTCCTGCAATCTGATACCCATCCTGTATTGTGATTGGAGAGGGGATTCTCACTGTGAGGGTGTGTGGGACCGAGCCTGAAGCGGAAGATTCCAGGGATGCCTTTTTGTACATCAAAGTCTTCACAATTATGTGTCACATTAAAAATATATAGCACTCACAAAAAAGTAGAAGGAAAATAACACTTTAATAACTTATAAATATATACATCGCAACAAAAACAGTAAACACCTTAAAACATTTTTTATTAAAACAGAAGCAACAATGGTCAGTAGCGGTCTGTTGTGCGAATAGTCCCAAGGCAGCATATTTACCTAGAGTGGTGCTGTGTAGGACATTCTGAATGGAAATTAACCAGAACTATAACCATCTACTTCCAATAATATAACTTTTATGCCCAAATTACGCAAAGATTTAGCTAATCTGCTAAAGGGGGGAGTCGCCATTTCTTTACAATAATCAATAATGAAAAATCAACATCAATAGGGTTGTCCGTATTCCCGATGCAGCACTATAGTGCAACATACACAGCACCTGGGGTGTCAAGAGTGAACAGGTCCTAGCTGCTTAACCAATGACTGACAAATGCTATATTAAACACTTACTATGTATAATACTTGCGTTCACAATAGTTTTACTTTACAAAACAGAACAAAAGATGTCCCCCGTAAGTAAACCCATATTAGCTGTTTCAGTTATTGAACATCCTAAGGTTTTATGACATGGGGAACAGTAGTGATATCCTGGGCGGGTGATGGAACTGGGTTTGTTAATGGAAAAACATCTACAGAGAAAACTATTGGTAAATTATACTTCTCCGGAAATTTAAAACTCACAAATGTTTCATTTGTGTAATCGTTTTATGAACATGTACATTAAAAAACTAAAAGAAATGCCAAGAACGTCCCATGTGAAAGTGAATTTTATCTGGCAATTTTTTTCTTTTCCTTCTCATGAAAAGAAAGTTAAAGCCAGGTTCGTTACCTGCCTCATCTGCAAAAAAAAAACTCTTGAGAGGTCGAGAGGGACCGAAAAAAAATATTGCTATGGTAATCATACCATGCATCGGCACATGGAGAGGTGGCACCCTTTTAATTATTCTAAAGCACAACTTCGAGATTTGGGGGATAACCCCCGACCGGCAAAAACATCCACCAATGACTTAGCAATAAGTGAGTCAGAGGCAAGGGAAACGGTCCCAAATCTGCAAAAGAACTTTGGGCAGATGAGATTGACTTATGTAGCATGTGGGAAATTAATTTCATGCGGAGACATCAGTATTACTTCAATAAATACAGTAATCAATGATGCATTAGAACTTAATATCAATTCATTTTCAGAACGTGTAATCAGTACCTGTCCCATGTCAATTCATTGTTCGAACTTATAATCAATACCCATCCCGGATCAATTCATTGTCCGAACATATAATCAGTAAAAAGTGCGACAAGTGCAACAAAATCATATCGATAATTCATTGTGAGCAAGTACCAAAAGTGTCGACAATTCTAACCTTCAATAAATACAGTAATCAATGATGCATTAGAACTTAATATCAATTCATTGTCCGAATGTGTAATCAGTACAAGTCCCATGTCAATTTATTGTTCGAACGTATAATCAATACCCATCCCGGATCAATTCATTGTCCGAACATATAATCAGTCTTATCCCATATCAATTCATGTGCTAAAAACTGCATACATATCTCATGATATCAAGGCTGAGCAATCGGGGCACAATAGTTTCATTTGTACCGGCGCCATTTTGGGTGAGGTCAGGAAGCTCCAAGTATAGTCAAAATGCCTGCACCAACTCGTGGTTGGACCGGGACCTCTTTCGGCAGTCTAAAAGTTTGCGTTGAAGGGTAGTAGAGGGGACTGGCGACATGAACCATCAGTCAAAGAGGGGTGGGGGGCAAAAATCTCTCCTACCGGGTCATACTGGTGTCCCACCGGAACTGATCAAGTTGGTAGTCTTGCAGGATTTTGGTGATTTCAAGACTGAGGCCGGCGCCGGCATGAGCGCGTCGACGTCCCGCGGCTACGTTGTGGTCGTTCCGTGGGTGATCATGGCAGTCATTCCCCATCGGGGGTCGGGGGCCCCTGTGGCTCTTATAGAATCTTCAAAGTTGAGGAAAACGTTTCTGGATGCAGGACTCATTTTCTAGTTGAACTCAGAAGCGCCGTTGCACCGCAACAGTGGACGAGACCCCCGCTGGGTGAGCGGAGCATCATTGCCTCGCAATAGTGGACGAGACCTTTTGTCGGGTGAGTGCAGCGTCGCTGCATCGCAAGAGTGGAGAAACCCTTTTGTTGGGTGAGTGCAGCGTCGCTGCATCGCAAGAGTGGAGAAACCCTTTTGTTGGGTGAGTGGAGCGTCGCTGCATCGCAAGAGTGGAGGAACCCTTTTGTCGGGTGAATGCAGCGTCGCTGTATCGCAAGAGTGGAGGAACCCTTTTGTTGGGTGAGTGGAGCGTTGGGGGTGCAGCCGAGGGGCCCTCACCTGTGGGGGTGGGAGAGGCTTGTTCGCGCCGCCTCTCCCTCCCAGCGCACCCCACGCCGACACCTGGCGTTGATATCCGTGATGTCCGGACCAGGCGATAAGAGGGGGGGGGGGGTCGGAGGCAGAGGCAAGACATCCCCCCCCCGTGGCATGCAGGGCGCCGCTTCAGGCCCGAACAGGGAGCTCATATCAAGCCGGGGCCAGACCAGGAGATACGAGGGGGGGGGGTCGGTGGCATGTGCAAGACATCCCCCCCCGTTGTCGCAGCCATTATCTAAGAAAGAAGAAGAATCCCGTCGGCCTCGGCTCCTCTCCTGGCCCACCTTACGGGATGACCTCCCCGGCCGACGGCTGCCAGCAGGACTCGCCCTACACGTGCCGAAGGCCTCGTCTTCCGGATGGGCGTAGCCGCGAACCTGTTGCACTTTGGGAGTTTCCGGAATGGGGGTAGGTATCTGCTGATTTGTATTTATTTCATGTTACCGTTATTGGGCATGGCGGGCGGTGGGACAGACATGCTTGGAGCAGTGGGGGGGTGGCGGAGCCTAGCTACCTTGTGGCTGCCGTAACGTCAAGCTTGGCTTCTTTCACCACTTTCATGTTTCTTATTTCTAGCGAAGTCAAAAACTCATCAGAGGCCTACTGATTTTGTTTGATTTCTTTCCCTTCCTTTTCAAGTGTGTTTCATGCTAAAGTTTCTGTTTAACAGGATACAGGGATTACTTCGTATTTTACATATGTCTTCTTTATTAGGGGTTCTCCCCGGTTGAGTCAGATGATGTACCTCTAATAAATGGTCCGGGTGGAACTAGTTTCTCAATCAGTGGGGAGTAGATGGGCATGACAGATTACAACGGGGGACAAAGGTCCGCATTACCCTTCCTTCACTACTTGCAAAGACTAGACAGAATATTTCTATTCCACGTTATTTGCAAACAGAGAGTACCTCGAAAGAACTATTCCTTGAACAATAAATGTCCAGCCAATTAATCAATCAGGCATGACGGATTATAACGGGGGAAAAAAAGTCTGCATTACCTATCCTTCACTATCTGCAAAGGGAGACAGAATATTTCTATTCTTCTCTGTTTGTAGACAGGGAATATCTCAAACAGCAATAATCGATAAAAAAATTAGTAGGATTATAACACTTTAATAACTTATAAATATATACATCGCAACAAAAACAGTAAACACCTTAAAACATTTTTTATTAAAACAGAAGCAACAATGACAACTAACAGTAGTGATATCCTGGGCGGGTGATGGAACTGGGATTGTTAATGGAAAAAGATCTACAGAGAAAACTATTGGTGAATTATACTTCTCCGGAAATTTAAAACTCACAAATGTTTTATTTGTGTAATCGTTTCAGGTCAAACGGATTGTGGGACAATGTTCACAATGGAAGAGTCACCAAAAGGCATTTGGATCGATGTTGCAGTAGGCTGCCATGTATATAGTTATATAATAAAACGTTTTACCCTGTTACTTTGCTGGTGTGTTGTATATATTTATAATATTTGCATAGGGTTTGTCGTTATTTTGGGTGGGGTGGGGTGGGGTGGGCGGCGGAGTCGAGCTGTCTTGCAGCCATCATGGTGTGGAGCTAAGTTCATCTTACTAGTTTCGTATTTCTCATGAGGGGTTGTTCTTAATGTTTCTATTTTAGCGAGGTCAAAAACAGATCCCATTAGTGGCCTACTGATTTTGCTCGATTCCTTTTGTTTTTTTTAAACGATTTTTCACTATCTGCAAAGACTAAACAGAGTATTGCGACTCTGTGCTTGTTTGTAAATACAGAATGAGCCAAAGAGAACCAACTCTAAAACAGTAAATGCTTGGATAGCAATCAATCAAATAGAGAGAGAAGCAGGAACGACGGATTACAACCGGGGCAAAGGCCTGCGTTAACTACCCTTCACTATCTGCAAAGAGAGAGTACTGCTAAGAGAAAAGAGGGGGGGGGCAGCGTTCAAAGCACATCAGCGTGCATAAACACGAAAATGTTTTTACCTATCATGTACTTGACATTTGACAGCTTTTGATATTTGCTATTAAAAAACCATTGAAATTCAATGAAAAAACCATAGGTTTTAGCCCATATATAGTTAGGGATTAGCATTTACAAAACCTTATTTTACTCGCATAAAACCATTGAAATTCGCATATATAGTTAGTTGCGCTAACTATATATCGCGCACCCGCAATCCACTGCTGATGATGTCACATATTACATCATTCATGACATGGTCAGTGACATCACTGATGACATCATCCAGTGGCTGTCTGTTTCTGTAAAGTTAAAATATGTCTTACATATTGAAGAATGAGTGGATGTATAAGTGTCTGGATGAAGGATTTAGTAGGTGCATGACTGACTGTATGAGAGAGTGATTAAATGTGTCTCACTGAGTGCATGGGTTAGTGACTAAACTATCTTAATTTGTGCATCATTATATCTGTTGTTCTATGAACTGCTGCATGTGTTGATCAGTAGCTATATGAGTAACTGTATGGGTTATTGATTGGTTGTCCAAGTATTTGTATGGGAGAGTGAGTGTGTGTGTGGGGGTGGCTGGGAGGTGTGTGACTCTGTGCATACATGTGTGAACAGTTGATTCACTAGATCTATGGGTTCAAAAGTGCATGTGGAAACAGCTGTATGGGCGGTTGACTGTGTGCATGAGTGTATTGGTGAGTGAATGGATATCTCAGTGCTACATGTCAAAGTAAGTACATATGTAAAACACAGTACATGTGAGAGTTCACATATATAAATTACTGTGCATAAGAGCCAGTGAATGTGTGAGTGGCTGTATGGATCATTGTGAACTTGTATCAGGGATTGTATAAAAGAGTAAATATGTGTTAGTATATGTTCGAATAAGTAAGGTGTGTATAACTGTATAGTTGAGGAAATGGAGGTGTGATTGATTCTTTGCATGACTGACTAGGTGTGTGAGTAACTCCATGGATGACTGACAGTCTGTGAGTGTCTGTTTACACTGAGTGTATCTAAGGTTATATCAGAGTCTGAAGAGGTTCATCGTATAATCACATGAATGATGTCATCAGTGATGTGATCAGTAATGTCAAATGAGATGTCATCAGTGATGTCATTTAAGATGTCATCATTGATGTCATCAGTGATGTCATCAGTGATGTCATCAGTGATGTCATCAGTGATGTCACTGACCATGTCATGAATGATGTAATATGTGACATCATCAGCAGTGGATTGCGGGTGCGCGATATATAGTTAGCGCAACTAACTATATATGCGAATTTCAATGGTTTTATGCGAGTAAAATAAGGTTTTGTAAATGCTAATCCCTAAGTATATATGGGCTAAAACCTATGGTTTTTTCATTGAATATATATATATATATATATATATATATATATATATATATATATATCCCATTAGGGTGGGGGGTGGGTGGGTGTATACACATACATACACAAATATATATACATGCTCCAAATTCTCCCCAAATCCTTGGAAAAGAAAAGGCTGCACTCCCGGGAAATTCCAGTTCGTGAAAAACTTTATTCACGAGACAAACGCGTTTTGGGAAAGCTCCCTTCCTCAGTGTCTGAACACACACGTATTGCGCGGCGCCATTTCATGACATGCAGTTCATCAAAACAAACGAGGGATATCGCGTCACGTCATGTAGTGGATGCCATCTTACAAGTATAATACTTTCTCCATGTAACGCACAAAGCAGCTTATTACACAATTCAATCCTCGTATAAATAACTAATAAGTGCTAATGCATAAATTGCATATTCAGCGCCAATTATGTCGCATTTACAGTTATCTTGCTGTGGATCGGCAATGGCAACCCATTGGTTGCATGTCCCTCTAAGTTTCAAAATCTGATGAATTACAAAAAACCTTTAAAAAGCATTCTGATTAAATGCAAAGTAGGTGGTCTATCAGTAGTCCTTACGCCCACACTACCTCATTTCTCTTTTTATCATTTACATTCGGTCAAGCAACTCCTATTCATTTTTTTATAAGCAGCAGAATAACATATAAGCATGTCTGGATAACAAATAATACCAGTAAATTCGAGAGGACTCTTGAATCATGGATTATGTAGGGACAATCGATATTAAGGTCATAAATATGTGTTTTCATGATCTTATTAATTCCTATTTACACAAACATATATATATATATACGCATACACAGACATATTTTCAAAATAATAATAACTTATCTGCATGGTAGTGTCATGCGTCATAAAGTACCTAAATGGGCCACTGTGGTAAAGACTGCATGGTAAAGTGTTGGGTGGTAATGAACTTGTGGTAAAGGTCTTGGGTGGAAATGGATGCATGGAAAAGGTTACATACCATTTAGAACTGAATGTTTTAAAGAACAAGTTAGTTACCTTCAGTAACGCCTTATCTGGTAGAGACATGATCTAGTAGCAGATTCCTTATTTTTGAATTCTTCAGGCATCAGACTGGATCCGGAAGATTTTTCTTTGAGCAATACTCCTGTGCGCCAGTAAGTGGTGTCGGTCGACCCCTCGTGACAACCTTAGCCTCTTCTGCGCCATTGTGATGTCTGCGTCAACTATATAGGCACCACCTCCCAGTGCTGACGTCAGCTACTTTTCATGACTTTCCACACCAGAAGCTCTGAGCCATGAAGTGTACTGAGATTGGTCTGATTTATACAACTAGGGCCCTGAAAGGAATCAGCCCTGACCCTAGAAAACTGTGAAGTGGATTGAGGATGGGTAGGTCCATAAGGAATCTAAAGCTATATTGTGTCTCTTCTAGATAAGGCGTTACCAAAAGGTAAATAACTTGTCCAATTGCTATAGACATTTATTTGCAGATTCCTTACCTTTAAATAGACACCCAAGCAATACCATCCCCGGAGGAGGGACTGCGAACAAATTTAGACCAGGAAATCCTGCAGGACAGAGTGCACAAAAAGGCCATCCCTGTGGATTTGACGGTCCAGGCAGTAGTGCTTGGTAAACGTTGGCAGGGACGCCCATGTTCCTACCTGACAAATGTCGAGGACTGGAACTCCACGTTGCAACGTCGTGGCAGCAGCCTTAGCTTTGGTGGAGTGAACCCATAAGCCTTCAGGAGACTGTGCTTTGGCCAGAGCATAGCAAAATTTGATGTAGTGGATGACACATCGCAAGATAATCCTCTTCTGCACTGCACGACCTTTCTTCGTGCCAACGTACCCCACAAAGAGTTGATAGTCTACCCAGAACTCTTTAGTGGGGTCAAGGTAGAATGACAAATCTTTTTGGGTTCAGACAGTGGAGTCACTTTAGAGGGGTGCGGAGACGCGTAGAGAGTGGGCAAGGTGACAGACTGCCCCACATGGAATGGTGTAACCACTGTCGGAAGGAAAGAGTCTCTAGAGCAAAACACCATTTGTCAGGAAATATTGTCAGGTAAGGAGGCCTGGATGACAAAGCCTGCACTCTCCTGGCAGAGGTGATTGCCACTAAAAAAGCTGTTTTGATGGTAAGCAGCTAGAGGGGGCAATTGTACAGAGGTTCGAATAGAGCACACAGCAGGAAGGTAAGAACCAAATTAAGGTTCCACTGAGTCATGATGAAAGGAGAAGGTGGGAACACATGTACAAGGCTTTTGAGGAATCTATTTACAATAGTAGATTTAAAAAATGAGGGTAGTCCTGGCAGCCTTGGGAAGGCAGACAGGGCCGAAAGGTACCCTTTGAGAGTGCCCAGTGTAGAGCCCTGCTGGGCAAGGGTCAAAATAAAAAGCAAAACTTGAGAAAGGGAAGCAGAAAGAGGATTAATAGACCTTTCTGTACAATATTTTACAAATGTGTTCCTCCGGCAGGTGTACACAGTCTTAGTGTAGGGCTGACTGGCTGCCAAAATAACATTACAAACCTCAGGAGGAAGGTTGAGTGCTATCACCTACCGCCACTCAATCTCCATGCAAGAAGGCATAGAGTTGACAGGTTGGAGTGGAAGATCCTCTCCTGTTGCTGCGACAGAAGATCCTCCCGAAGGAACAGCCTGATCGGAGGATCGATGTTCAATTGGAGAAGCTCCAGATACAAGACTCTCCTTGTCCAGTCCGGAGCTACAAGAATGACTTGGACCCAGTCACTCCTAATCTCGAGCACTCTCGTCCTGGACCTCTCCTGGCGTCTCTGAGGGAGGGGGGCGCTCACAGCCGCACCATTGATCACACTCTCCTGCCCTCGCCGGAGGCGCTCAAGGCTACCAAGGCTCGCCTGACCAGTCCAGCACCCAAAGCAGCTCCAGTGCTGGGGTCCACAGACCCTTGGTGGCAAAATGCTGATGCTAATGGTGGGCCTTCGGCGGGAGCGGTAGAGCAAATGTCTGCTCATGCCGCCATCTTGGCCACGACCCCGCCTTTTTTTTTTTAAGTGGAGAAGAACGAAGGTTTAATTAAGGGGTCACCGAATGCATTCTTTCTGAACATCTTCCTTGTGGTCTGAACAGAATTGTAGAACAAAACAATTATGATGGAGTATCTGAAATAAGAAGGAGGTTAAATACCCTGTTGGCATGTAGCTGAAAGATAGTATGCAGTGAAAAAAACGTAATATGTGCAAGAGAATAACGATTCTACGATAAGCGAAGCTAGTAATTTAAACAATGCATTGAATAAAGGTTATGTTATTAAATGTGCATTTTATTCTTCCAATAATGTATCAAACCATGGGAAAGGAAGGGTGGGATAACGTTAGCATCCGTGTATTTCATGAAATCCAGATTCTCTTGTCCTGTTATTAGGATAATCGCAATTTCATTACAAGACCGGAGGCTACCATTATGCATTTTTGATAGTTTTGGAACACCACATCTGACGTGTACAATCGGTTTACAGTATTGTTTTGCAAAGGTGTTGGAATTGGACCAGTGAGCTGCTTTAAGGATGTCATCTGTCTAACCACCTTTCCAGAAGGAGCTACTGGCTATAGCTCCTTTAACTGAGTGCGCTTGAAACTTCTTGAGGTCAATACCAGCCAGTTGCATTGCATTTTCAACCCATCTAGTCGTTGAGGCTGATGTTATAGGTTTAAAAGGTTTTACAAAAGAGATAAGTAACTGATTCACCCCATTCTCACAATGTTTATTTATTCTAGAATCATATTCTTTTATGCAATCTTCAACACAACGTTTTTTTACATGCATCGAACATTGGGTAGAAAACAGTATCTGACATAGTTTTAGTTCTTCTGCTAATTTCGAATTTCACACCAAAAGCATCATAAACTCTATTACTTACGTCTAATGCTTTAACATCTGATACACTACGGCAGGAGATTAGGCAGAGAAGAGAGGCCAGTTTTATGGATAGATGCTTCCTATCTAGGTATCAGTTATAGGGCCAACTAGTGAACAAATCCAGCATTAGTTTAACATCCCAAAGAGTCTCGTATTTAGGTTTAGCGTGTCTCCTTAGCCTTATACTTTTGAGACCTCTGCATACTATGACATTTTTACCTATGGTTTTTATTGTAAAGTCATGGAATACACGCATTCAAACAATCACAGCACACTTATTGTTTGTGGATGACGCGCGTGCGTTCATGCGCGTCATTCCAAACAATAACATTATACCACAGTTTTGCCATTTACTAAGGCGTGGCCTGCTGAAATAGCTGATCTATAGCAGTTAATTGAACTGTAACAAAGACCCCTCTCAAATTCTTCTACTAAGAAATCTACTATGTGTACGACAGGAGCCTCCACGGAATCCAGGTTCCTCTCCATGCACCAGCATACCCTTGTAATCCAGATGTTGTTATATCTACAGTGGGTGCCAGGAGCCATGATTCTCCAAGGAGAAGTGTAGCTC
Source organism: Lissotriton vulgaris (assembly GCF_964263255.1). NCBI lineage: Eukaryota > Metazoa > Chordata > Amphibia > Caudata > Salamandridae > Lissotriton > Lissotriton vulgaris. Next base: position 15,916 of record NW_028249052.1, on the reverse strand, counting down.
CTCTCGAAAGGCCTGTGATTTCGTTGGATCTCCTGACACCTTCCAGGTAAGAAGGTTCAAAGTCCTTGTCTGGACTAAGGGATATTCTTTCCCGTCTATGTCTTTTAAAAAGCCTTATTCGGCTGGTAGAAGTAAGGTAATTTTGCATGCTAATTCCAAGGTTGTCGGGAACTGAGCCTGGGAGGGCCAGAAGGGTGGTACTAGTACTAAGGTGCAATGTTCCTGTCCCACTTTCTGGAGGACTTTCCGGATTATGGTGAAGGGTGAAAGGCATTCGTTTGGATCCCTTTCCAGGGTTGGAGATAAGCATTGACAGCTAGAACACCCTGGTCTGTCATCCAACTAAAATAATTCTTCAGTTGGAAGGTCAGTCTGCTTGAGAACAGGTCTATCCCTAGTGGGCCGCAGAGATTTTGGAGAGCTCTGAAGGCTTTCCTTGAGTTTCCAGTTGCTGTGGTCTAAGAGGAATCTGGAGTTACATTCTGCGGTGATGTTGATTTTTCCTGGTAGATAATCTGTTTTCAAGACTAACGTGTTCGAGACACAACATTCAGAGTCTTTTGTCCAGGTTCGATAGGTCCACGGATTTTGTACCCCCTCAATGATTTATATATGCTACAGCTGATATATTGTCCCTTTTCAAAATCACAGATCTGCCCTGGAGGGAGTGCTTCAAGCTCATCAGAGTAAATAAGCCTGTTGTTAGTTCCAGATAGTTGATGTGGTGTGAGCTTTCTACACAGGACCACACACCTCCCGTGCTCTGGTTTTGGAGGCAGGCACCCCAGCTGTGAAGACTCACATCTGATTCTGGGATGAATTCTTGGGAACTCCTGAAAATGTTTGTGTCATTCCAGGCATCTAGATTCTCTAACCACCAGTTAAGTTCTGATCTGGCTTCGTTACATAATGATATTTGGTCTCCATACCTCATGCTCAAAGAGCTTTCGCCTTTACCCTTTGAAGGGCCCGGTAATGAATTGGTCCTGGGAAGATAGCTTGTATAGAGGAGGAAAGGAGACCCAGAATTCGACTAGTTCTCCTAGCGTTAAGAGCTTTTGTTTCAGTACAAACCATATTTCTTCCCGTATTTTTGTTATCTTCTTTTTGGGTAGAAAGAGGAAAGAATGTATTGTGTCTACAGTGAATCTCAAGAATTTCAATGATCTGGGGAGGGTCAGGATTGATTTTTCTTTGTTTATTATGAACCCTACGCCGTCAAAGAGATTTACCACTACCTTCAGATCCTGTAGAATCAGAGAGTGGTGTTACCACAATGAGAATGGTGTCTAGACAGATGATCAGTCGTATCCCTCTTAATCTCAAGAAGGATGCTATAGCTCTCATTACCTTGGAGAAGCACCAAGGAGCAGAAGATAAGCCGAAGGGGAGAGCCTGGAATTGAAATAAATGATTGTTCCATACGAATTAGAGGTAAGGTTGGTATTCTATAGGCATGGGAATTGTGAAGTAGGCGTCTTTCAAGTCTAACTTCACTAGCCAAACTTTTTCTTGTCTTTTTTCTCTACAAGGAAACGTGTACATATAAATTTCATTTGATCCCATGGTACTTTTATAATCGCTCCCTTGTCTATTATGCAGATTACTTCTTCCTCCACTATCCAGTGAGTTCAGTCAAAGGCTTTGGCATTACAATTAGCAGTGACCTCACCATGAAGGCCCAGATTAATTCGGTGGTCTCCGCTTGTTTCTTCCACTTGCTAAGAATTCGGAAAATTAGTAGATTTCTATCCACAAAGGTACTGATCCAAGTTACCCTGGCCCTTGTAATATCGCGTATTAACTACACCAACTCTCTGTACACTGGAATCCCTGCATACCAATCACGCCGGTTACAAATGGTACAGAATCAAGCTGCTAGGCTTGTTTACGGCCAGCCAAAATCCCACCACGCGAAACCACTGCTTAGGAGTCTCCATTGGCTCCCCGTGACCCAGCGCTATCTCTTCAAACTTGGCTGCCTGATCCACAGAGCCTTGTCGTCCCATGGACCTGTCTTCATCGCCACTAAAATACCGTGATATGCCCCCTCTCGTGAGCTATGCTCTTCCAGCTTGAATCTACTGGCCCCCTGCTCATTCAAACGAAAAAAACATGGTGGTCTAAGATTCTCGACTTTGGCGCCCCAATTCTGGAATACCCTCCCCCCTGAATTGCGCCTAGTCCCCTCCTATTCTCGGTTTAGGGAATCCCTCAAGACGTGGCTCTTTGCCCAAGTCTACAATTAATCAATTCTCACTGTGTCTGTCTAAGCATCCCCGCCTAAGCGCCAAGAAACCGTTCGTGAACGTGCGCTCAAGAAATAATTTTATCATATCACTATTTTGTGTTGTTCTTTTGTCAGTGATAGGGTTCTTGTGGGTGATGTTTGTGTATGCGAAAAATCTATTTTGAAGCCTGGAATGGTTTCTAAAACCCATGGGTGTTGTGTAATAGTCTAGAATCTCAGTCGACCTCCCAACTTTCCTGGGGAAAAAGAAGAATGAGTGGTGATGACGTAAATATATAATTTACTCTCTTAATTTCTATGCAGGTAAGTACTTAATCAATAATAATAACTCAAATCGGAAAGAAAGAACCAGAGTCCGTGGTGTTAGAGTTCTTAGGGGTTTTATTCCTCAAAAAGGAATGGTCAGGACCATAATATCATGTTCTTCCCACCACTGGGGTGGAAGAAGGGATAGAGCGCGCTACATTTTATTGACAGTACATAGCTTATATACTTAATTCATGTCATAAGAAAAATGGTATAGTAGGCGTAACAGCTGAGAGAAGACAAGATAAGACAAGATAACAGTATACACGTGTTACTAGTACGTAATCAGAAGGCGTGGACTAGGCGTGAATTAGAGGTGTGTGCTAGAAACGTCACAGATGGGTGTCATAAAAAGGGTGGCACTAACAGAAATGTTGCAATGTCAGCAGAAATCGGAAGCTTGGATGCGCGCGCAGCTACATGACGTGTGATTGACGTGAAACTGGAGGGGTGCAGGGGACTTGACATTTACACTGACGGAAAGAGACAGAAGTCTGGCATGTCAGATCAACTTTTACTTCTATCATATCTGATATCTGATGTTTAGGAACCATATTATCTGGACGGAAAGGTCTCTAGGGCAGAAGCTATTCTATACTAACTGTGAATGCGTGTATAAGCGCCTAAGTGTCTGCATGAGAAGCGTGGGGGCGCGGGGCCTTCCATGGGAGCATGGTAACAGAAGCTATGAATTACTTGCACTGAGACAGGTCGGCCCTTTGGCTCTGCAGCTGGGGAGGATGTTTACTGAAGCTAGTAGGCAGGAATGCATTTTCGAGGAGCGGAACAGATAACTCGAAGGTTATAGTCAGTCTTGGCAGAAAGCAGGCTGAGCTGAGCGCGAGGGGCCGCGCTGGAAGTAAGTCAGAGTTCACGGGTACAGAGGCAGCCTGGGCTGAGGCTGTCAGAGTCAGAAGCCAGAAAAGAGGCTCGATGGCAGAAATTCAGGGCCTACTCCGCCAGAGCAGGAAAACATGTAAAGTACACTACAAAAAGACGGTGGCATAGCATACTTAGGAACGGACCATTTAATCCATTCAGGGTGGATCTGAAAGAGGACATATTAACGTTGGACGCAAATGTATTTGCGTCTTCATAGCTGACACAGGAGGGAAGTTACATGCACTTTAAGCTGGTACATGGAGTCGGTGGGGTACGCGCTAGGGAACACAACTTGACCATAAAATTTATATTTCCTCATTCCCTCCTTGTTCCCTACGGACCCTTCATGATATATCGATCCTCATGAATCGATCAGTTTGTTCTTGTAACATCATTTGTTCTTCTTTCTTTCGTTTACATTTTGAGAGAAAACTGGAATGTTCAATACAAGAGGTGGCACACAGTCCACAAATCGCTGGCCCACACTGCAGGCACAGGCAGCAACTGAATACTAGGACTAGGCCAATGCCTAGGAAGGATAGGATCTTCCATCCCCAAGCGGTTAACGTTGTCCAGAACCAACCGGACCAAGTCCAGGTGCCTGGATTCTGATGTATCTGATTTGCAATTGTATGGAGACGTGTAATAGCTTGATATACAGATGGTGCGTTTTGTGGTAAGAAAACACAGCAACTTGACCCGATGACCTTACAAGCTCCACCTCTATCTGCCAAGATGACGTCAATAACAAGACGATTCTGAAGGACAACAACCTGCATAGCGGACTGTTCTTCTGTTAAGTTACCTAGGGCGGAGGCAGTTTCATTCACTACTGCTTCAAGTGTTCTAGTTAATCTGCGTATTAATTTACTATTCTGAACAGGTCCTAAAAAGAAAAAGAATCCTTTATTAAAATCGGTGTATTGTTCCCATGCCGTTTCTGTGTAGTCGACAAGTGTGATATCTCTTCTGGGTCTATTCTTTACTAGATTTTTATTTCTGTGGTAATCAGGAGGGGCTAGAAAAACAGGCGGCAGAAGGAATGCAATGTAACAGGTACCATCCCAATCTGGAGGTAGGCGTATGTATGCGGTATGACCACAAACAAAGTAAGAATGACTGATAGCTTTAAAGGACGATTTTCCATGATCACTGAATTCGATCACAGTAGTGCATTTACTATGACCTAAGTGTACTGAACCTTTCTTCCTGATACATAATTCACCAGTAACTGGTAATACTGACATAGTGGGTATAACAGGTGCAGCTTCCGCTTCAACAGTGAGAATCATGAGGCTAATTGTATAATTACCTAATCCATATACTTCATTTTCCAGATCAGTTCCTATTCTAGTGGGGAGTCCCTCCTTATCAGGGTAACAGACGTCGAGCAGGACCAAGTTCAGGTTTCCCCAAACCCAACCCCCGTCAAAAACAGCAATATCAGGATCTAAGGAATTAATTATTTTAAACCATGCACCACAGGAGCCATTGTGAGTGAACGGGTACGGAAAGAGGGGCAGAGCTCCCTTGTAATTCTGGTAGGGAGGGAGTCGGCCACATATCCAGCAATCTGTAGCATTGTTAGTTTGATGGGAATGGTATAACATACTAATGAATGTGTTGTTGCGCAGTGCAAGTCTGTAGGAGAGTTCGTGTGGAGGTAACTCGCTAAAAGTATGTTCAGCAGAAACATTGTAAGCAGATTGTTCACGCTTGAAAATAGGGTAGTAGAGAGGTAGAAGGATGCTAGCAACAATAAATAAAATACTCAGAATAAACATGATTAATAATGTCACTATACAGTGACTACGCAGTGATTTACAATATGCATGTCTCTTAATTCGTCTCTCTCTCTCTCTATCTCGATCTAGGGGATACATGTCAGAAACTATTTAACCGATTCACCTAGGGGAGGACTTAAACAATTAAACTGTCTGACTTGCTAGATCGGAGCTTCGATCTATACTCCTCTTGGGGAGTTTTTTCTCATTCAGATTCTGTAAAGTCTTTCGGCTCAACACAGTCTTTGGTGGGGGTGGACGAGTCTCGGTCTGGTTTCAGTTCATGGAATTTTTTCACATGACTCGTATGGACCCACCCCTTTCTCCCTTCGATCTTCACGGCGGTCCTCGTGGTGAGAAGGACGGTCTTCGGCGATTTCCAGCGGGGCTCCAGCGGACTCTTTCTATCAAAATTGCGCACAAATACTAGGTCCCCAGGACGGACATCATGCGGCTTTACATCAGTGTTGTCAGGGAAGGCTGCGGCAACCTGTGAACGACATGATTGGAGTGCAGACATCAAGGAGGCAAGGTAATCTGTCAACATGTTACAATCAACATCAGTAATCTTTTTCGGAATGGGCGTCCCCCACATATTCGGTGGTCTGCCAAAAACCACTTCGTACGGGGATAGCCCTGATCTCGAATGGGCAACCATTCTCATATAGAATAGTGCCACTGGCAGGGCGACTATCCAGTCGACCCCTTTCTCCTGACATATTTTTGCAAGGCGTGTCTTTAGCGTCTGATTATGCCTCTCTACAAGGCCTGCGGCTTCGGGGTGTCGGACACAATGGAATTTCCACTGGTATCCTAGCAATAAAGAAACTTCTGTCATTAATGCGGATGAGAATGGCTGACCGTTATCTGAGTACACGACACGAGGCAAGCCGTACCGTGGGAAAAATTCACGAACCAACTGCTTGGCAGTGGTCGGAGCGGTGTAATCTGGGACTGGGTATGCTTCGGTCCAGCGGGACAGAGCACAAACAACTACGAGGACATATTTAAATCCTCGACAACGGTCCATCTGGATATAATCCATCTGGAGGACTTCAAAAGGGTGATCGGGAGGATGAAATCCACCTTGCTCTACAGGGACGCTTTTACCTGGATTGAACTGACAACAGATCATGCAAGTACGCACTTTCTGTTTCGCTGCTGCTCGTAAGTGTTTATTGTTCCAAAGATTTTGTAAACTGTCTAACATCGCTTTCTCTCCTAGATGTGCTGGACTATGTGCTGTATTAATCATGACTTGAACCATAGAGTCAGGGAGAAACCATGTAGATTTTCCCTTCGTCATCCAACCTTGATCTGTCTGGATCCCTCCTAGTTCAATCCATTTCTTTATTTCTTCTGGGGTAGCGTGTGTCTGAATATCAATAACATCTAGTGCGGGATCCCTGACTGCCATACAATGTGTCGGTCCGGTTGTCTTTGTCATGTTAGTTGTCTGAGTGTGAGTCAATGCTGTATGTTTCGCTGTCTGGTCTGCCAGGTCGTTACCCTGGGAAACAGAATCTGTGACTTTAGTATGTGCTTTACACTTCATGACGGATATTCCTGAAGGCAGATGTATTGCTTCTAACAGTGCTTGAATGAGGAGACCATGTTGGATCTTGGCACCGTGAGAGGTCAAAAAACCTCGTTCTTGCCATAACATGCCGAAGTCGTGTACAACTCCGAACGCATAACGGGAATCAGTGTATATGTTGACATTTCTGTTCTTGGCTAGTGTACAGGCTCGGGTCAGAGCAATAAGTTCTGCCGCTTGAGCGGACAGTGTGTCGATACGATGTGTTTCTTTAACTTCGGTTTCAGTGGTCACGGCATATGCGGCCACTAATTCTCCTGTACTTGTTCGCATGCATGAACCGTCCACATAAAGTGTCAGGTCTGGATTTGTCAATGGAACATCTGTTAAGTCTCGTCTGGGCTTTGTTACTGCATTAATGATCTCTATGCAATCATGCGGGGCTGGATCTGTCATAATTGTAGGTAACAGTGTTGCTGGGTTCAGAATGCTGCAGCGTCTGATTTCTATGTGTGGCTGGAATAGCGTCAATTCGTAACCTGTCAGTCGTGCTATAGTCAAGTGTTGAGTCTGGGTTCTGTTTAACAGAACCTCTACAGAGTGTGGAACTTGTACTGTTAACTGATGTCCTAAAACAATTGAATCGCTCTGTCTGATTGCTAATGCTGTTGCTGCTACAGATTTTAAGCACGCAGGGAGTGCCTGGGCTACTGAATCCAATGTACTAGAAAAATAAGCGCAAGGCTTATGTGAACCAGCTTGATCTTGAGTGAGGACAGACAATGCTGTACCATCACGTTCTGTAACAAAAAGTGTAAACGGTTTGCTGTAACATGGTGTCGCTAAAACTGGTGCTTGGCATAATGCTTTCTTTAATTCCTCGAAGGCTTGTGTATGTTCCTGAGTCCAAGGGAGGGCAGTCGAAGTTGCTGTCTCCTGCGTCGTTAACTGGATGAGTGGTTTAGCTAGAAATGCATATTGAGGAATCCATTGTCTGCAGTACGAGGTGAGGCCTATGAAGGCCCGCACTTCCTTTTGTGTCTGGGGTCGTGGCATATTTACAATTAACTGAATGCGATCGGGAGTGAGCTGTCTCCCCACTTTGGACAGCAAGTGACCCAAGTACACAACTTGCTGAACACAGAATTGCAGCTTCGAAGGAGACACCTTGTGTCCCTTGTCTGCCAGGAAATGTAAGACTGTCAGTGATGCTTGTTCACATTCGGGCTCACTTCGTGCGGTGATCAGTAGATCATCGACGTATTGCAGTAAAGCGGTGTTAACTGGCATTTGAATACAATCTAGTTGTCTTTTCAGTGCTTGACTATAGATGCTAGGGCTTTCTGTGAATCCTTGAGGTGCGCGGGAAAATTTGAAACTTCGTCCATTTAAACTGAATCCGAAGAGATATTGGCTCTCCGGATCAATAGGTACACTGAAGAAAGCGTTCTTGAGATCAATTACAGTAAAGAACGTTGCTTCTGAATCAATAGCGGTCAATAGGGAAGAGATATCGGGGACCACAGGGTACTGTGGTACAATACATTTATTCAGCTCTCGAAGATCAATCACCAGCCGATATACTGGCGGTGCATTGGGATCAGTACGTTTAAGAATTGGAATGATAGGTGAATTACAGATATTGGAGTCGGTCTCTACGACCACTCCTTGGGCAATAAGCTCTTCAATGATTTCCAGTAAAGCCACTACAGCATCGGGTGGTAACTTGTATTGTCTGATTCGTGGTAGAACAACTCCTGTCTTGAGTGTAACACGGTATGGTGTGATATGCATACAACCTACATCAGTTGGGCCTTTTGCCCATAGGTGATCTGGTACATTTTTCAATCTGACATCGAATTCTCGCAACACATAATGACCCTTGAAATCCCGTAGAAAGAGTCTAACTCCCTCCGGGGAACAGCAGATTATAGCTCCTAGAGCCTTCAATGTTTTAATTCCTAACAGATTTTCTGGGCATGAGTTCGTAAGTAACAAATCTGTAACTCGTGATAATGGACCCACAGCCAACGGTACTGGTTCCGATACTTCATTTACAATAGGCTGTCCTGAAAAACCAAGGGAAACATTCTGTGAGCCTGAGAGGGGTGCCCCTGGGACTTCATTATGACTGATTGTGGTGCGGCTTGCCCCTGTGTCAATTAAAAACTTTCTGTCTTTTCCCAATACTTGACTGTGTACATAAGGACCTTCTTGATCTACAGGAATTTCAATAAGAGGCAAGCCAAATTCCCTCTCTAGGCTGTTTCATGTATATCGGGGGTAATCTGGATATGCGGATTGGGCATACTGGTACATCTGTTGTGAAACTTGTTGAGTCGCGGCAATGGGCTGTGGTACTGCTACTGTCTGTGCTGTATGAGATGGGGCGTGCATAGGCTGTGTATTCTGCATGTGCTGTGCATTCTGAGAGGTCTGTTGCTGGACCTGATCTTGTCTAGGCGGATGCGGTCTTTCTTTAGTTTTACCTGTTGCTATATTATGTTTCAGAACTGGACATTCATGTACGTAGTGACCTGGCTGCTTGCAATAATTGCACGTTCCCTTAACGGGAGCTGTAGTGTGACTTGTCTGGGCCCCACCCTTTCTTTGACCGTCGGCTGGGACCGTCTGAGCTACTAACATTTTCATCTTTGTGTCTTTCATACGTTTCTGTTCTTGATCCTGTTCTTCTCTAATTCTATTCTGATGGTATTGTAACATTTGTAACATCTGGGATGGCGTATTTGCCTGCCAAGTACTTTCAACTTTGTACACTCTGTTTTTAACTAATGGTAAGGAGTTCTCGACTAGTTTTGATACAAAAAGGTGTGGATATGATTCGCTACTTGGTTTTAGGCCACTATTAATAATGAAACATTTCTCGAATCTTGAATAGAAGTCACTAGTATCTTCATCATGCTTCTGTTTACAGGACGAGATGGCGTCCCAATCTTCCTTTCTAGTTGTCAATAATCTTGGCAGAACCTGTACTATTAAACCTGGTAATGCTTTAGTTCTGTCCCCAAGGCCTACCCCTGGGACACGTTTGCTTTCTTCGTCTTCTATTTCTGCCCATACAATCTTTTTCTCTCCCACCTCCCATTCTTTTTCCTTTAATTTCTCGTAAATGCCCGTGGGCAGCAGTACCTTTAACATTTTCATAATATCATCATACGTGTAATCCCCCATCAGTAACATATCTTTAAGCTCTCTATGAAAACCTGCAGGGTCTTTATCATGGCTCGGGACTAGTTTCTTCATTTCTAACAGTTCTAACTTAGTCAGTGGCGTGTGTACATATACACGTTTCAAGGCATGATCCGCACCCATAACTGGGTGTACTTCTCGTAAAGGGTTCTGACTTTCAATGCCACTCCCGCATTGCATGTGGTACATTTTCCTTTCTGGAGGCGGGGCCGGAACATATTCAGGGCTTATGAAAGTGTTATATCTATGTCGTTGTTCTATAATTATTTGTATTAACTTGGTACTGAAACCTCTCCATCTATCCATGAGTAGTGCTTCTAATGTTTCGTGTAAGGGACCTGGATCGGAATGTTGGTTTCTGTATTTCGTGAGGAGGTGCTGTATCATGTATACACCTGCTAATTTCTGTTCGTCTGGGGAAAGGTTCAGAAATGTCTGTGCTAAGGTGTCATCATTATATATATCTGGATTTTCGGCCCATAAGATGGCTGACCGGGCTAGTTCTTGTTCATCCATCGAATTGAGTACATGGTACCCCATTCTTTCTCGTAGTCTTTTATCAGTCTCCTGGAACTGATGTTCAGAAGAATTCGGATTTGTTAAAGCAGAGAGAAAAACTCTCTTGTTTTCTGGACGGATGCCTTTCCTAAGGTAAGTTCCCTTACCTACATACGCTATAGTATCTGGTGTCCTTTCTCGTTCTTCAAGTTCTTCTTCCTCCTCCTCGGAAGCTTTTTCTTTCTGGTGCACTGTTATCACTGCTTTTCTAATTTTCTTGTACATACTGGCTATGCAAGCCCCCTTGTCATGTTTTCCTTCAGCAATATTTTGACCCCACTTGTTCAGTGCATCTAATTCACTTTGATCTGTTCCGGGCCTGTCTCGTTCTCTTATTAGGCAATTTATAAAAAAGCGTAGTATCTGTGCTTGAACGTCAACTTTCTGTTTCTCCATGGCATCCTTGATACTGTCAGGGTCTTTCCCTGTCTGAACAAACTCATATATTCTATCTAGACGGTCCTTCATTCCTACATAGCATAGCAAGATATCAGTGGCCGATCTTAACCGTAGTGATGCCAATATCATTAGATCGTCTTTTCCGGGTACTGGATCATATCGGCAAACTGAAATGTTTTCTTTTAATGCGTCAAGGCGGGGTGACCTGAACGTAAGAGGACTCTGCATATCCCTGAGATTGAATCTGTGTGTTAATGGCGGGGTCCGAAGACCCGCGGTCGCACCTCCTGAAGCGGATGCTTGGGCATTATCTCCCTGTGGAGTCTGTATCTGAACTTGAATTTGTCGTTTAGTAAGATCAGGTAGACGTTGTTTCGGTAGGTCAATTTTGGGTGCGGGAAGTGGCGGGGCTGGCGGAACGGGGGAGGTCTGTCGCGGTACTGGTGGGACATGATCCGGGGGCGGGGTGCCACCCCCGTCCCTGTCAGTAAGCAAGGCACGAACAGGCAGATTGGTGTAAGCCGGTGCTACATCCTCTAGATAGGAATTCAGAAATATGTCTTTAGTAGTCTTATGCATTACTTTAGTTGGAACTAGTGGTGGCGGTAAGTTTTTCGGTATTTCTGATAGGGCCTCAGGTGTACCCTCGGCCGCGAGATACATACCGTTTACGAGATTGTTTCGGGCACGGTCTATTTGTTCTGTTTTTACTCGGATCCCTTCAGTAACTAACTCGTTTTCTTGGGCCTTGTCTGATTCTTTAAGTCTGTCCTCTCTACGGAGTGCTTTCTCAGCACGCTTATGTGATTCCTTACGCCAGAATTCTATGGCGTCTTTCTGAGATTGTCTAGCTTTCTTTTTCCATAATGCTTCTTCTACCTTCATGATGCACTCGGCATCCCATGTTCCGGTAACAGGCCATCTGTGTCTTTCGTCTAGATGCTTGGTATAGTCGGCCCATAAGTCTAGATACAATATGGCATCTATGCCATGTTTATGGTACATAAAGTTGCCTGGAGTGTCCCTAGGGGGAATAGGAATTTCTTCCTCTAGTATCCCTTTCCTAGTTCCTATCTGCTTTAACTTGTTGAAAAACGGCATCTTGTTTACTTATTACTGAATACTCAATCCTTACTACTTAATACTGGATACAGCTAGTTTATACAAGAGACACAATAATGCACATTAAAACGGTCACATTCATACCACGACATTAATCACATGAAAAGACATTTGAGACATAGATGACTACCCTCTATACTGGATGTACTGCTCAACAGTACAGATACACTGGTGTAACAGTGCAGAAATTCAGAAATTCAGAATACTAGATATACTGCTAAACAGTACAGATACACTGCCTAAAAACAGTGCAGACCGGACTTGTACCCAAACCCGTCTAGATACGTCCCAGCAATGGTACTCACCGGGAAGCACGGAAACAGAAGGCCTCGGAAAACTCGACTGGACTGGACTCGACTCGGCTCGACTTCGGAAAACTTCGGAAAACTTCGGAAAACTGGTGGGCCTCTTGACACCTCGGACCTTGCTTCTTTCGGCTAGGCTCTGGTCGGGATCCTCCGCACTCCTCACCGCCTCGTCTGGGCACTGATCGCAGTCTTCGTCACCTCCGTGGGTCAGAGGGAGATGCAGGAAATCCTGCCAGTACGCGTAGGTTCCATCTAACTGATGGCAGGGGACATAGCTTGCAACGCACCAACCGGCGCGTGAGGTGGGGGAGGGGTCCCTGTTCGGGCGCCAAAATGACGTAAATATATAATTTACTCTCTTAATTTCTATGCAGGTAAGTACTTAATCAATAATAATAACTCAAATCGGAAAGAAAGAACCAGAGTCCGTGGTGTTAGAGTTCTTAGGGGTTTTATTCCTCAAAAAGGAATGGTCAGGACCATAATATCATGTTCTTCCCACCACTGGGGTGGAAGAAGGGATAGAGCGCGCTACATTTTATTGACAGTACATAGCTTATATACTTAATTCATGTCATAAGAAAAATGGTATAGTAGGCGTAACAGCTGAGAGAAGACAAGATAAGACAAGATAACAGTATACACGTGTTACTAGTACGTAATCAGAAGGCGTGGACTAGGCGTGAATTAGAGGTGTGTGCTAGAAACGTCACAGATGGGTGTCATAAAAAGGGTGGCACTAACAGAAATGTTGCAATGTCAGCAGAAATCGGAAGCTTGGATGCGCGTGCAGCTACATGACGTGTGATTGACGTGAAACTGGAGGGGTGCAGGGGACTTGACATTTACACTGACGGAAAGAGACAGAAGTCTGGCATGTCAGATCAACTTGTACTTCTATCATATCTGATATCTGATGTTTAGGAACCATATTATCTGGACGGAAAGGTCTCTAGGGCAGAAGCTATTCTATACTAACTGTGAATGCGTGTATAAGCGCCTAAGTGTCTGCATGAGAAGCGTGGGGGCGCGGGGCCTTCCATGGGAGCATGGTAACAGAAGCTATGAATTACTTGCACTGAGACAGGTCGGCCCTTTGGCTCTGCAGCTGGGGAGGATGTTTACTGAAGCTAGTAGGCAGGAATGCATTTTCGAGGAGCGGAACAGATAACTCGAAGGTTATAGTCAGTCTTGGCAGAAAGCAGGCTGAGCTGAGCGTGAGGGGCCGCGCTGGAAGTAAGTCAGAGTTCACGGGTACAGAGGCAGCCTGGGCTGAGGCTGTCAGAGTCAGAAGCCAGAAAAGAGGCTCGATGGCAGAAATTCAGGGCCTACTCCGCCAGAGCAGGAAAACATATAAAGTACACTACAAAAAGACGGTGGCATAGCATACTTAGGAACGGACCATTTAATCCATTCAGGGTGGATCTGAAAGAGGACATATTAACGTTGGACGCAAATGTATTTGCGTCTTCATAGCTGACACAGGAGGGAAGTTACATGCACTTTAAGCTGGTACATGGAGTCGGTGGGGTACGCGCTAGGGAACACAACTTGACCATAAAATTTATATTTCCTCAGTGAAGGTACTCACTCTGAAAGTTTCTGGAGCTTTGTCTGTGTGATCTAAATACTCTCGATCTGAAGGCTCTTCCTCTCTGAGGGTAGAATGGTGCAGGATCGTTCGCTTGGTAAGATCTACTGAAACCTCTCTGTCTATAGTAGGGCCTTTGGTTGGAGCGGCCAGTCGAAAGGCCACTTCTCCTGGCCCGTCCAAAAATATGAGGGAGTGAAAACTCATCTGATGCTGTTCTGTGCCATGCCAGGGCACTAAAAGTTGCAACGTATTTGACTACGTTTTTTTTATCATATCTTCCCTGATTAGGGTTTGCCGAAGGTTCTTTGTCAGCCATGTCGCCCAACTTCAGGTTGATTTTGGTAAGGACTACTCTTCTTCATTCTGCATTCATACCTGTGTTTGTGTTTCCTTGCAGGATTAGGGGACTCTGGCTCCACTCTCTGATTAGAACGGTGTCTGGGGGTGTTCTGTTGACTTGGCTCTCTTCTGCCATGTCAATAATTCTTGCCAGTGGGCCTAGTAGGCGATCCTGGCAGGCCTTGAGTGGCCTTTCCATTTCTTTCCTGGGGTCACTTCCAAGTTTAAAAAGGTATTTGATCAATTCAGGGTCAAGGTTAGATGTTAGGCATACCTTCTCTTGGATAGAAGGTCTAGGGCATTCTGTTCTTAGGACAGTGCAACTTTCTCTTTCAAAGGGGTTCCTAATCCATTTCTTTATAAATGTGGCCACGTGGTCTTGGGACCACCATTCAGAGCTCCTCCGGTGTTTGATTTTGTATGGTGAAAACATTTATTCGCCCGGAGAGTTGATTGTAATTTCTTTTGAGGATGAACGGAGTTCTTCTTCTGAAAACTGAGCGTCGAATTCTAAATCATCTTGGTCCAAGTCAAGAATGCATTCATCCATTAGATCTGCACTTTGGGTCCCTTGATCTTCCATTTCAGTATTTAGTGTAAGGAGCACTTTGATAGTGTGTCCCGCTTTGGACACCTTGATAAGTTGTGCCGCTTAGGACACCTGATATTTTTGGGGTGGGTGGACCTCCCTTATAGTTTGAGGTGCTTAGACCTCCTTTGTAGGTTGAGGTGCGTCGACGTCTCATATTACTTGAGCTGCTCATTGGGCTTAGTGTTTCCAAATTGTTAGATTTATTTAGTCTTTTGCCCTCTTTTTATATTATAATCTTCGTTTGGGGCCGTCGAGCTCCCCATGATGGCTTGCTCTTCCTCAGATAGGCCCCTTTTATTTGAAAAGACCACATTCAGTGTTTCGCGCATGCAGGACCGCCTCTCCTGTTGAATTTTTTTTTTATTTCCACCTTATTTATGCAGGGAGTAGTTGCATCCATATCATCTGATTTTAAGTCAGACATTGTAATGGTTTAAGTCAGCATCATGTATTCCTTATTATCAATTGAATAACTCAGGATATGAGTATGAGTTGAGTATTTCAGTAAATAAATATTTTTTCTCCAGATTTCTGGGAGGAGCTTGGAAATATGTAGCCTTCAATTGTTGAGAAAGGCTTAAAACCAAGTATATTTGAGAGGGTACTTGTGAGTCAGCAACTGATCATGGAGGCGATTCAAACCGTCAGGCCCGACGTCGTAATCACTTGAGCAATCAGCTGCCGAAGTATGCGTTGTCTAGGCAACGTCTTGGGAGCCTGATGGGTTACTAAGGTAATTGTACTGATGGCCTAGTGATTGTAGAGGCGTTGTCTAAGACGCGACGTGTTCGCGTCTTGTTGCTTGGCAACTGGCCTCAGTCAGACGTTGACAAAACTGTTGCCAAGTATCGTTCGTCCCTGTTTCTTACCGACGCGCTCCTGAGGTGTGTCAGGGAGAATCTTATTTGGGAGAGGGAGGAGAAATAGGAGCCGTACTGAGGTCTGTTTGGCGTAGGCGGCAGTGAGTCCCGCAGACAATAATTGCGCAGCAGTCAATACTACACACAACACGCCTTTGGCAGGGGGCAGCCCGT
>NW_028249051.1:0-178598 GCF_964263255.1 Lissotriton vulgaris | reverse complement strand
AATGCGGATGCTAACATTTTCACAAAAATGTTGTCAAATCGCTTGACACCTATAATGCCGGAACTTCTTAATATGCAACAACATGGGTTTGTGATGGGGAGAGACACTACCCCACAAATTAATACAGCCATCACAGCGTCCGATGTCGCCTTGACTACTCTCACCCCACTCGGCATGGTTGTTAGATGCGGAAAAATAATTTGACCGAGTGGGGTGGGAGTACTTGTGGGCGGTGTTGAAGATGCAAGGTATTCATGGGCAATATCTTGGATGGGTTTGCTCATTGACCGATCACCCAACGGCTAAGATCAGCTACTTAGGAACAGAGTCAGCGAACTTTATGATAGAGAGGGGACCAAGGCAAGGCTGCCCTCTGTCACCCCTGCTCTTCGCCCTCTCTCTGGAGCCGTTTTTAAATTCTTTGGAAGCACAAGATAATATCATCCCCGTGGAACATGGAGGTAAAAGCTTAAAAATAACCGCTTTTGCGGATAATATAGCGGTATTTACCACTGATCTAAAAAAAAAACAATTCCTGAGATAATTAAAGAAGCTACTAATTTTGGAGAAGTTTCAGGTTATAAATTGAACGTTAATAAAACAAAAGAAAATTGAATAAAGAAGAAACAATACAAAGACATAATACTTTTTGGACATTCTTTTTTGATATTTACATTACTTGAACTCCGGTGGTGCAACCCACAGTGGGTGGAATTTTCATTGTCTTGGTTAAATATTTGCCTCTTGGGAGCAACAGGGGCAGTGGTAGTGCACACCATAAGAGCTAACAGCTCTGCATCAGACAAATAACGGAGACGGGCTGGCTCAAGGCCAACAGTGAGGTGCAGCACACTCAAAATTTCCTTTTGTGTGTCGAGTTGAGTTGCTCAGGAGTAGGGTTACAATATTATCAAGGGGGTTTATCTCCGCTTTTTTGGCTTTAAAAGCCAAGAAAGCGGAGATAAAATTATCCCCCTATTACCTAGCTGTCGCTAACACCAGTTAGCGACAGCTAGTAGGAGATAGCAACCATCTTGGGCCCCGCTTTGCATGTCAGTGATATTTATCACTAATGACATGCAAAGTGGGCGGGCCAAGATATTAGCGACTGAAAACAGTCGATAACATCGCTATCTCCTATTACCAACTTTTAGCCATGTTATCCAATGGGAGGTGGATAACATGGCTAAGAGCATTAGCTCGGTAATGCATGAATATCGCTGACTTTTCAGCGATATTCATGCATTGCGGTGATTTTTATTGCATTTGCGATAAACCTTGGTAATACCAAGGTTTATTTGCGGTAAAAATCGCCGCAGCTCAGCGGTAAATTTTTGTCTCTAACCAAGCAATAGCGATAATTATCGCTATTGCTTGGTAATATGCCCCTAAAATAGCAGCTGATATGGATAAAGTAATAACACTGAACTATGAACCAATGCTGAAGGATATAACTACTATCTTAAGAAACTGGCACAAGATACCACCCAGTCTGGTGGGGCGTAGTAATCTAATACAAATGAAAATGGTGCCCAATTTTTTATATTTGTTCAGATCCATTCCTTTGCAACTTAATAATCTTTTTTTTAGGAAACTGGATGGTATCTGTAGCAGTTCATATGGGGCTATAAAAAAACCTGTAGGTCAATTAAACTTTTGAAGCTACCTATCGAAAAGGGGGGATTAACTTTTCCTGATTTTAAGTTATATTTTTTGGTGACTTTTTTTAGCCGTAAACGTAGTCTTCTAAAAAATGGAAGTTAGTTATTCTTTCACCAATTTATGTTGGGACCCGAGAGCAATCAATTTCTATTCTGAGCGCATGATCCAAATTACTTTAAAAGAGTAAAATTCAAGACCGACAGACATATTAAGAAAATTTGGGATACAATTATGACTATGGACAAGATCCCTTTTTATAATGCTGAACTACAACTATGAGGGAACCCAGGATTACCTGACATTTTCTTGGATGGGGCTGGGACCCAATGGGCTGGATATGATGTTAATACATTGGGGGATCTTTATGGATCAAATGGTTTTATAAGCTTTGCTACTTTGAAACTTTTATATAAAATAAGTGATGGGATGTTCTTCAAATATAATCAGATCCGGGATTTTCTAGTACGAAAAATGAAAAATGAAGAAGTAGCCTGTTCAGATATTTTAAAATGTTTGTATTCTGATAAAACAAAGTCACTCATTAGTCAAAGTTACAGTTATTTATTTCAGGCAAGATAGATGACTGTGGGAAAATAGCAACCAAATGGTCAAATAGATTAGGCATGAATATCAGTTCCAACCAGATCTCAGCTGCACTTAGACAAATTAATCAGGTAGTCCAATCCTTCAACTTAAGGCTCCAGCTTTCTAGAACCATCAGTCAGCTATACTACACCAGGTGGTAGTGTGGCCGCTATCATACATAAATCACACAATTTCATATCTCTCCCCCCTTTGTTACTGACTGGTACGGAGAACATTGTCTTGAAAACTGATACTGATAGCGGTGCTTTAGCCATAGTCCCACCTTACCGCCCTCCTCACTCCATGCCCACATTCACTATATCTCTCACAGAACAAATGGCCTCAATGGTAACCAACTATTCTAAAACTGTTCTAGTGGGGGATTTAAACCTCTGGTTCGACAAACCTAATGTCGATCTGCAGGCAAGAGAACTCCTAGAATCTCTTAATGACATCAACATGATCCAGCATGTACTATCCCAACCCATGAAAAAGGCCACAACCTGGATCAAATCTGGTCACAGAATATTACTATCCCCCCCATCTCTGCCCTGTATCTGGTCTGACCACCACCTCATTCACTTTACCCTTATGGTTAAGGGGTACCAGAAAGTGTCAACAGCAGTGGCCGGGACAACCCGCAAATGGAGGAACATAAATTTACCAGCTTTCTTAGACACCCTGTCCGCCACCTTGCCACATCATGATAATGACGGAGATGTAGATTGCATGAATTCCACCCTCACTGCAGCCATTCTCAAAGCTGCTGACATGCATGCACCCGCTGTGACCTTTTCCCGCTCTCGGCACAGCGAGGCTCACAAATCGTTTACCCCCGACCTAAAACAACTTAAACTAGAAGTCCGCCAGAGTGAAAGGAAATGGCGATCTCATTATTATACATCAGACAAGGAGACTTATCAACAAACCAGAAAAAAATATAAGAAAAGCTTACTTGAGAAGAAAACATCTTATTTCTCAGAGAAAGTTCTGAAATCCCCAAATCAAACTAAAGAAATTTTTCAAATTGTTCACGATTTGTGCAATGATGAACGCTCAGCCCCCCCGACAGTCCCTTCACACAATCTCTGTGACGCTTTAAATGACTACTTCCTAAATAAAATACTTTCCATAAAACAAAGCATTGCACCTTCTTGTAACTTAGTTTACAATGGCAAAGACAATCCAAATCTAAATACTCTCGAAATGTTACCCAAGATTGACCATAAATCTTTCCTTGAACTGCTTACACGGGTGAAATCAGGTTCACCCAACGACATAAGTCCACCACACATTTTCAAGGAAATAGGCACCGCATTCCCACAAGCTATTCTCCCGATTCTCAAGGCAAGGTCCCCACAGATTTTAAAAATGCCCTCCTTATCCCATTGACAAAGAAACCTGGAAAAGATCCTGCTGATATGTCTAACTACAGACCCGTTTCCCTTCTGCCCTTCCTCTCCAAGATCCTGGAGGCTCATGTTTCCAGCTGTATCTCTAATTTTATGGAGACTTCGAACTACCTGGAACCTAACCAAGCAGGTTTCCGTCCGGGCCACTCAACTGAGGCGGTGATTTTAGCGGTGCAGGACACACTCAGGGCCAATGCAGATGCAGACGTCCAGCAGGCTCTGATACTGCTCGACTTGTCGGCCGCGTTCGACACGGTGTAGCGATTGCGGTGCCCGGGGGTCGAGGGATGGTACTACTATCGAGATCCCGAAGATGGTATGCGTGTGGGGACGTTTGTAGAAGAGGTAGAGTGAACTACATTGACCAGCATTCCAAGGGGCAAGCAGGAAGAGCCATGAGACCTAAGGCATATTAGCCCCTCCCATCCTCACGGATGGTGCTTGTCAATTTTGATTGTAGAGAAGATCGGAGTGGCGGAAGGTGTTCCCCGCCGGATTCCAGCGAGAAGCTAGAAGATTCCTGGATTTGAGAAGCCGTGATTAACCCAGCGTTTGGAACATACAGCGCTCTTCGGATAAGTACTCGAGAGACGAAAGCGGGCTCGCTTTCGTTTTCTGCTTTATTGTTTAAAAGTCCCTAGCTAGACAGATTAGGGCAGTCTTGGGACGTATCGCTTGTTCTTTCACCTCTTATTAGGGAGCGTTCTGCTTGACGACGCGCTGCGCTAATATTCCTTGTACGTTCTCTCCAGAGAGGGTTTCTGGGAGACGTAGTCTCAGAACTGTTTTGTTTTGTTTTGTTTTGTTTCAACGGAAAATCCCTGCCACAAGAGACAGAGACATTATTCCATAGACGTTCCTTGTTGGTTCCTTGTACCCAACTTGTGGCTGAACTCTGAGAGCGGTTTGTGTCATTTAAACAACCGCTATTTTTCCATATCCTTTTTGACTACTGCATGCCACAGTCCTGAACTCTTGACAGAACGAGTCATAGACCTTGCAGGCTTGCTGTGGTGCCTTTTCTTCACTGCCTGGGTTTTGTATGATTCCGGTGAGTGAGGTGCCTACGAGTTGCTTAAGATACTGTCCGAGACACATGAAGTGTAGTGTTGATTGTGTTCATTACTCTTCCCTAATCAGGTGGGTCCTCTCCTGCTGTCCTACGCATCTTGGTGACCAGACTCCCGGGGGATCCCAAGGAATCATCGCTACCCATTTATTATTTTATCCACTTCCCCTTTCCCGGCTAGGTACGTGTGCGCACAGTGTGTTTCGCTTCCACTGTGGGTTCCGTGTCTGGTGGGGGGAGGAGAGCTTAGCATCCGAAGTCGTTTCTGCCGGACACCCTGAGCTAAGGTTAGTGGCGTGTGTGAGCCTGCGCTGCTGCCAATCCATGACAGATTGACAAGCCCAAGTTGACACACCAGCCCGAACGATGAATGTTGAGGCAGTCTTGGCCTCCCTGGTGGAAGGCATGGCCTCCTTACAACAGGAAGTAGCCACTTCCAGAGCTGAAAATCAAACCCTGTATAAAGAAGTGGGCACCTTAAGAAGGGAAGTCGCAGGACTAGTCCAGAAAGGAACAGGAGGGAGTCCTTATATTAAACCTGCTACATTACCTCCCCCTGGCGCTAAAAAACCTATGGAAGTGGAAGGGGGTGGGTTCTCTGTTCCCCCTCAAATAGCCACCTCTAGTGCCCCCTCGGCTGAAGCCGCTCATACCGTTCATGTGGTGCAGACCGTAGGCGTTCCTTTAGCTTCCCCTGAACGCTTTTACGGAGACCCCCGTAAGTTTGAAACATTCCTGAATCAATGTAGGTTACATTTTTTATGTAAGCCCGGGGTATTTCAGGACGATTCTGCAAAGACAGCTTTTATGATGTCTTATATGGGGGGTAATGCTGCTAGCTGGAACATCCCATTGCTGGAGAAGAACGACCCAGTGCTGCACGATTTTTCTGCTTTTTGTGTTGAGTTGCGCAAACTTTTTGATCGCAAATCCCATATGTTGACCCTGGATAGGGAACTACTCACCATACGTCAAGGTTCTCAGGACTTGTTGTCTTATATCACCTCATTCAACAGGTTGGTGGTAGAGACCGATTGGCCCCCTGCAAAACGCATCTCATTATTTTATCAAGGCCTTCGTGGAGAATTAAAGGACGTCCTTGCACAAGTGGTACAGTTACCCGACACCTGTGAAGAATTCATTGATTTGACAGTCCAGTGGATCACAGGCTCCTAGAGAGAAGAGGGGATAGATCACGAGGAGACAATCGCCCTTTCTACCCTCGCTTTAGGGGTCCGATTGAAGAACGTTCCAAACCCTCCGAAGGTCCTGAACCCATGCAAATCGGTGGTATCCGTGGACCGCTGACACAGGAAGAAAAGGAGAAAAGACGGCGTTTGAAGCAATGTCTCTATTGCGGGAAATGGGGTCACTTCATTAAGGACTGTAGAGCCCGGAATACCGTTCCAGCCAGAAACCCCGTCCCAAGGATACAAGCTCTAGTACAGTCCGATCAACCGACGGAAAACTGAAGAACCCAAACCAGGAAGAGGTCTCTGTCTTGGGTTGTTTGCCACAAATGATCTCCCCATGTCTTGCAAACACATTGCATCCTGCAGTGGCGCATATGAACCTTCAAATCATCCTCTGGGTCACCCCTCAGAAATCATTGAATATAGATGCCTTAGTGGATTCCGGAGCCACCGGAAACTACATTGATCAGGAATTCGCCATGAAGATCGGAATTGCCTGTGAGAAAAAAGAAAAACCGGAGTTGGTGAAAGCCGTGGATGGAACTGTTTTATCGTCGGGTCCAGTGGCCTACCACACCTGTCCCATGCTGATGCAAACCGGAAACAATCATCAGGAATACATCCAGTTTGATCTCATTGATGCCCCCCAGTTTCGGCTCATCCTGGGAATGCCCTGGTTAACCCTACATGATCCAAAGGTCTGTTGGGCAGCACGCACTATCACCTTGTCATCCGAATATTGTCAGGAACATTGTACTCAGGTTTCTTCGGTTCCCTGCACTACTGAACTCTCGTCTTCTCTTTGTCTGGCGGCTGCATGTCCTCTTGAGCGATACTGTTGTGCCACGATTCTTCCCTTGGAGTATCAGTCGTTCTCCCCTGTGTTTGACAAACAACAGGCTACCCATTTGCCGCCACACAGGGTATACGACTGCAGAATCGACCTCATACCAGGAGCAGATATTCCATGTAGTAGGGTCTATGCCATGACCGAGAAGGAGACAGAATATCTGAAGACATACATTGAAGAGAATTTAGCATCGGGATTCATCAGGCACTCATCATCTCCTGCCTCATCCCCTATGTTTTTTATTCCCAAGAAGGATTGCGCAGAATTAAGGCCCTGTATAGACTACCGAGCCATTAACCGTGTGACCATCAAAAACCGGTACCCTCTCCCCTTGATACCAGTGCTCATGTACCAACTCAAAGGAGCCAGATACTTCACCAAACTCGATCTGCGTGGAGCCTATCATCTGGTGCGTGTCAAAAAAGGGGATGAGTGGAAGACAGCGTTTCGAACGAAGCTGGGCCTGTTTGAATATAGGGTAATGCCCTTTGGGCTGTGCAATGCCCCCGCCGCATTTCAGTTTTTCATGGACGAGGTTCTGCGGGGTTGTCTGGAAACCTATTGCATAGTCTACATCGATGACATCCTGGTGTATTCCTCCACTCTTTCAGAACATGTCATGCATGTGAAGTCTGTGCTAGACCGATTACAACATAACTCTCTATACGCCAAGTTGGAGAAATGCTTGTTCCACGTCCAGGAAGTGTCCTTCCTTGGGTACATCATCAACGAGAAGGGCTTTCAAATGGACTCGAGTAAAGTAGAGGCGATACTCAATTGGACTACACCGAAAACCGTGAAAGCTGTACAAAGCTTTCTCGGTTTCGCAAACTACTATCGTAGATTCATCAAGGACTTCTCCAAGATCATACATCCGATTTCTTGTTTGTTAAGAAAAAATATGCCTTTTGTGTGGAGTAAAGATGCGGATGCGTCTTTTCAATACCTGAAGAAGCAGTTTACTCAAGCTCCTATTCTTCGTCACCCTGACTCGCAACTACCGTTTATACTGGAGACCGACGCATCTCAATATGCTGTGGGTGGAGTGCTTTCCCAAAGACACCCTAGTACAGGCCAAGTACACCCTGTTGCCTTCTTCTCTAAGAAGCTCACGCCCTGTGAGGTGAACTATGCCATAACAGACAAAGAACTTTTAGCTATTAAAAGGGCGTGTGAGGAATGGCGTCATTATCTACTAGGCGCAGTACATACAGTTGAGATCTATACTGATCACCGGAATTTGTTATTCTTGAAGACAGCTAAGGCCCTCACTCCCAGACAGTTACGGTGGTCTCTGGTTTTCTCTGACTATGACTTCATTATCAAATACAAACCCGGACCCCAAAATGGGAAGGCAGATGCTCTGTCACGTTTGGAGGATGGAGAACAGAGAAAGACCGAAGACATAGAAACACCTTTGATCCTTCAGGAAACAACTGCAAGCGTGGGATCTGTCGCTCTCCTGTCGTCAAACAACTTTCTTGAGGACGTGAAAATAGCCCTTGCAGATATGAACGTACTTGAATGGATACAAGAGGATCCGGAGCATCGCACGGAAAAGGATGATCTCGCCTACCAGGATACTGCGCTGTTTATCCCCACCGATGCCCTAAGACAACGAGTATTGGCTTGGTCTCATGATTCGGTTCTGGGGGGACACATGGGAATGTACAAAACCATTGCTATTGTGGAACGTTCCTTCTGGTGGCCCCAGCTAAGAGAGGAAGTCCGGTCTTATGTGAGGAATTGTGCCATCTGTACGCAAGGAAAAGCTGTGCATGCTCGACCGGTGGGACTGCTGAGACCCTTGCCCATACCTCCCCAACCTTGGCACACTCTCTCCATGGATTTTATCGTTGAGATGCCCCCTTGTGATGGAATGACAGTGATATTAGTTGTCGTCGATCACTTGACGAAGATGGGCCATTTCATACCTCTGGAGGATGTCCCCACGTCTACGGAATTAGCAAAAGTGTTTCTTCAACATATAGTCAGGGCCCACGGTCTTCCTTGTGTATTGATCACCGACAGGGGTTCTCAGTTCACTTCTCGATTCTGGAAAGCGTTATGTACCACCTTGAACATTGATGCCCGTCTATCCTCCAGCTACCACCCTCAGACGGATGGAAAGACGGAGCGCCTGAACCAGACCCTGGAGCAATATCTTCGTTGTTTCTCTCTGAGGAATGATATGGACTGGACTGTGTTACTTTGGATGGCCGAATTCGCATACAACAATGCCGTGCACTCAACACTGGGTTGTTCGCCTTTTTTTTGCCTCCATGGGTACCATCCAAACATCCTTCCCTTTGAGTGGCCTGTCCATTCCCCTGTTCCAAGCATCCACGAACACCACGCCCATCTCAGAGCGGTGTTATTGGACGCACGAAACAGCCTGGCCGATGCCCAGTCCGCGCAGAAACGCTTCGCTGACAGGAAAAGGAGGGTCAAACCGACATATGGGGTAGGGGACAAGGTGTGGCTCTCCACCAAGAATCTCCACATTAAAGGGAATACCAAATTGACACCCAAATACGTGGGCCCCTATAGTATAGTTGAAGTGATCAACCCTGTTGCTGTGAAACTCCTGCTCCCATTGGGTTGGAAGATACATCCTGTGTTCCATGTCTCCCTCCTGGTTTCTTGCCCTCCCAGTATGAGACTCCCGGTAGCTCCACTTCCTATTGATGTGGATGGTCAGGAGGAATTTGAAGTGCAGTCCATCCTAGATTCCCGTATGGTGAGGGGCAGAATCCAGTACTTGGTGGAGTGGAAGGGTTATGGCCCGGAAGATCGATCCTGGGAACCCCTGGGGAATCTGCACTGTCCGGAGCTTGTTGACCGGTTCCATGCCCTGCATCCGGGCAAGCCAGGTCGACCGCCGAGTCGGCAGTCCTCGAGAGGGGGTTCTGTAGCGATTGCGGTGCCCGGGGGTCGAGGGATGGTACTACTATCGAGATCCCGAAGATGGTATGCGTGTGGGGACGTTTGTAGAAGAGGTAGAGTGAACTACATTGACCAGCATTCCAAGGGGCAAGCAGGAAGAGCCATGAGACCTAAGGCATATTAGCCCCTCCCATCCTCACGGACGGTGCTTGTCAATTTTGATTGTAGAGAAGATCGGAGTGGCGGAAGGTGTTCCCCGCCGCATTCCAGCGAGAAGCTAGAAGATTCCTGGATTTGAGAAGCCGTGATTAACCCAGCGTTTGGAACATACAGCGCTCTTCGGATAAGTACTCGAGAGACGAAAGCGGGCTCGCTTTCGTTTTCTGCTTTATTGTTTAAAAGTCCCTAGCTAGACAGATTAGGGCAGTCTTGGGACGTATCGCTTGTTCTTTCACCTCTTATTAGGGAGCGTTCTGCTTGAAGATGCGCTGCGCTAATATTCCTTGTACGTTCTCTCCAGAGAGGGTTTCTGGGAGACGTAGTCTCAGAACTGTTTTGTTTTGTTTTGTTTTGTTTCAACGGACAATCCCTGCCACAAGAGACAGAGACATTATTCCATAGACGTTCCTTGTTGGTTCCTTGTACCCAACTTGTGGCTGAACTCTGAGAGCGGTTTGTGTCATTTAAACAACCGCTATTTTTCCATATCCTTTTTGACTACTGCATGCCACAGTCCTGAACTCTTGACAGAACGAGTCATAGACCTTGCAGGCTTGCTGTGGTGCCTTTTCTTCACTGCCTGGGTTTTGTATGATTCCGGTGAGTGAGGTGCCTACGAGTTGCTTAAGATACTGTCCGAGACACATGAAGTGTAGTGTTGATTGTGTTCATTACTCTTCCCTAATCAGGTGGGTCCTCTCCTGCTGTCCTACGCATCTTGGTGACCAGACTCCCGGGGGATCCCAAGGAATCATCGCTACCCATTTATTATTTTATCCACTTCCCCTTTCCCGGCTAGGTACGTGTGCGCACAGTGTGTTTCGCTTCCACTGTGGGTTCCGTGTCTGGTGGGGGGAGGAGAGCTTAGCATCCGAAGTTGTTTCTGCCGGACACCCTGAGCTAAGGTTAGTGGCGTGTGTGAGCCTGCGCTGCTGCCAATCCATGACACACGGTTGATTATAACATCTTACTCAACCGTGTCGAGCAGGCTGGCCTTAGGGGATCTGCTCTGAGGTGGATCGCATCTTTTATTGATGGCCGAACCCAAGCAGTACAACTGGGAAAATTCACGGCTACCAGACATCACTCCATTTGTGGGGTCCCACAGGGCTCATCACTCTCCCCCCTGCTATTTAACTTGTATCTCCGTCCCCTTTTATTTTCTCTCAAAAAATTCAAAGTCACAGCGTACAATTACGCTGATGACTTACAACTGGTATTCACTCTCAATACACCTGATGCAGTGACTGAATTTCAGAAGACCATGAGGCATATCCAAGGCTGGATGAATGATAACCACCTTAAGCTGAACCCGGGCAAGACGGAACTACTCTTGCCCGGGAAAAGCGCACACAGCTGGGGCCCCCATTTCTGGCCCACCGATATGGGAACTCCTCCTGTCAGCTCCGCCTCAGTAAAAAGCTTGGGGGTCACTTTAAGATCAGATCTGTCGCTGCACTCTCAGGTAGGCGCAGTGGTGTCAGCAAGTTTTTTTCAGCTCCGTAAAATAAAAAAAATGCTCAGTTTCTCACACATTTTGCCCTTATTCAAGTCACTATAGCCCTGGTGCTGTCCCGTCTAGATTTTTCAAACAACATTTATTTAGGCTTACCATTGGGACTCTTGAGAAGACTCCAATTGGTCCAGAACCAAGCAGCCAGACTCAAAACTAAACAACCCAAGAGGCACTCAATTAAATCAGGCATGAAGGAGCTACACTGGTTACCTGTGGCCCAGAGAATAGCTTTTAAAACCTGCTGTATAACCTTCAGAGCCTTAAACAACTGTGGACCAATTTTTATTAAAAACCTAGTGACAAAATATGTCCGCACACGACACCTCGGATCTGCCCAGAAAACACTAGTGGTGGTGTCTCGATTCAAAAGGAAACAACAAGGGGGCAGCTGCTTTCATCACCTCGCTGCCACCCTTTGGAATTCGTTACCTCTACCACTCAGACATAGTAAAGATCTGCTCACGTTTAGACATGCCTTGAAGACCTGGCTGTTTGAGCAAGCCTATTTATAGTAGTTTTCACAGCAACATGTATCATCTCTTCCTCCCGACAGCGCCATGAAGCCCACGGGCGTACGAGCGCTTTAAAAATTGCATATAACATAACATTACATAACACTCCTAAAAGAATCACTAACTGGTCATCAGGAAACCAAACAAACGAGCGAACCAAATGCCCGAAATGTAATCTGGAAGCAGCTGGCATTGAACATATGCTCTTCACATGCCCAGAGTTATCTTAATTTTGGAAGGGGATAATTGATGCTTAAATTAGAAAGCAAATTGGAACTCCGCCGCTCTCGGCGCGTTTGGTTCTACTAGATATTCAAGATGTTCATTTCTATCACAAAGATTTGATATCTATAATATATGCATGTGCTAGGTTAGCCATAGCTAGATCATGGATATCTAAGAAGTGTTATGGAGTGGTGGATTTTGATCAATGAGGTTTTTACTATGGAACTGTCATTAGCAAAACTAAGAGGTCCTAAGACTCTGGGAGAGAGGGAAAAAATTTGGCGATTATTCATTTGATTTATGAATTTTGAATTATGGATTACAGATATTTGATGAGACCAGTTCGAATTTGCATATGTTAAATTATTCTTTGAAAGTATATATTGCTGTCCTCTGTCGTAAGTTCAAAAGGAAATTAGTGCTTTTTTCTTTTCCTTTTGTGATGTATTATGTAAATTTGATGACAATGATCTTCTTGCAATAACAATAAAAATATTTTTTTTAAAAAAGGAAATCGCTATTGTGTGGATATTCAATGCACAACAACAATTCTAGCTGAGCCCTTCTCTGTAGAAGAGATACAGCAAGCAATAGACTTGCTTGATAGCAACAAAGCATCCTGATTGGATGGCTTTCCCGCAGCATTCTACAAAGCTTTTAAGGATCTGTTGGTCCCCCACCTAATAGAGATGTACAATGAGGCCTTGAATTCTGGTGTACTCCCCACCACACTACAGGAAGCTGTAAATATTTTGCTACTAAAGCCCGGGAAGAACCCGGAATCTTGCGATTCCTACCGCCCGCTCTCCCTGCTGAATACAGACAATAAGATCTCAGCAAAGATGCTTGCCACTCGGCTCTCACTCCTGATTGAACAAATCATATCACCTTCACAATCGGGCTTTATACCGCAAAGGTCCATGGCAGTAAATCTTGGGGCTCTCTTTGCGGTCATCAATAGAATTGACCCATCGGTTCTTGCGGCAGCGGTATTACTCGATGCCGAAAAGGTATTAGACTCACTGGAGTGGGATTTTCTACATGCTGTGGTGGAAAAACTGGGGGTTCCTGCAGGATTTGCCACAATAATCTAGCTATTATACACACAACCCTTTGCACAAATCCGACTAATTGGCATAATCACTACAACATTTCAGCTATCATGCGGCACCAGGAAGGGCTGCCCATTGTCGCAGTTACTTTTTATTATAGAGCTGGACCCCTCTTGAGACACTTACACGCAAAACACATGCTTAGAGGGCTGAAATTCGAGCCTTGACCGCTACTTGTCACAGCATATGCAGAGGACATTATCCTATATATACAACACCCGAATGGGAATCTGGCACCACTGCTGAGAGAAATAACGAGATCTGGGGCTCTATCCGGCCTCCAAATAAATTGGAGCATGTCTGAAATTTTCTCTCCTACTGCCACAACATGACCAGAAGATTGTAAGACTCCCCTGACATGGAACGATACCACAAAGTACTTAGGCATCCATGTACATCTAGAGAAAGATCAAGTCCTTAGACTTAACTATGTCCCTGCAATGATCAGACTCTTGGAGCAAGTGGAGCGCTGGATGCAGCACCCGCAGCCGCTGACAGGACGGGTAGCATTGATCAAAATCATCGACACAAGCCGAAATATGTAGGCGAAGATATGTACTATGTCAAAATGTGATGCTTCTATCAATGGTTGAAATCTAAAAATATAGTTAAAAAAACAAGTACAATTTAGCAATTTTGCTATTTCAAACTCATTTTGGGCAACGACTAAACATAGTATTGGAGAGACATACATTTTTTATGGGGGTATAAGCTAAGGGAGGGAGAGTTGTTAATTATGTGCCGGCCCTTAAGTCTCTGGCTCGGACTTGTGAATTTGAGAAGCTAACAGATTCACTCATAAGGGACCAATTGCTGCAGTGCACGAATGAGACCAGGATTCCAGAGAAACTCCAGGCAAAAAATCCTTATTTGAAGGAAGCAGTAAGCATTGTTTTGAACACTTGACAAATTGGGTGAAGGAAATGTGCAGTGCTGTTGTGCCACATGATATTATTGCAGTTGTGAAAGGGGTGATCCTGTAGATATTGAACAAAGCATGCAAGCAACTTTAATCCATAAGATAGCTGGGAAACAGGAGAAGGTGCCCAGTAAAATTGAAAGACAAAAGTGGAATATTAATGCTGGTAGAGATGCTACGTTGAGGTGTCCAAAGTGTGTGTCATGGCCCAAATTATCCTAACTGCTTTGTAAGAAGTTTGATTTGCAGGAATTGTGGCAATAAAGGACATTACTTGTGGATGTGCAGAAATGCCGAAGTAAATTTTGTGGATGATGCAGTGGCATACACCAACAAATTATTGCTCAGTAATGAATTAGATTTTATAACATTTTTGCTTATTTTTATTGTACATTTGTAGTATGCTTTTATGGTTTTAATTAACCGAATAAAATGAATTTTACTGAATGAATCTTGTGTTGTAAGAATGCAAAAGTGTGACGTCTACATTGGAAGCAAGCCTGTTTCCGTTTTAGCAGATTCAGGATCTCCATATACGCTGATAAGTGATAAGATCTGGGATTGATTTTTGGGAAAGATAACATTGTACTGCTACCACCAGATATCAATCCTGTAGTTATGTGGGACAAAGCATTGAATTGGTCAGATAGGTTTTTCAGACCATTATGTTCTAATGGAGAGAAACCGTGGGGAAAGTATATGTAGCCAGAGGAGTTGATAATCTTTTGGGATGGCACTTTCGCAACAGTTTTAAAAGCAAGATTATTTTGAAAGCAAAAGTGCAACCTCCAGTTCTCAAAGTACGGAAGGAGCCAAACTTCATGGTGGGACCTTTACAGGAGAAACTTAGCAGGCTACTTGAGATGGGAATGTTAGCAGTAATAGAGTCTTCCGAGTGGTTGCCTCAAATTGTATTGGTACCCAAAGACAATGGTAATAAGATCAGTATGTGTGCAGAATTGAGGAGCCTAAATAACTGTATTTGGGTTGACAGACAGTCTCTATCTAACATAAGTAAGGCCCTTGTGAAACTGAGTGGTATGTGTGTCATCAGGGTGATGGACTTCCAGCAGCATACCTTCAAGTCATGCTACACGAGGATTCAAGAGCTTTGATCTTGTTTGTCACACCTCTGGGAGCATACAGGCTTACCAGGATGCCCTTTGACCTGGCATCTAGTGCTGTGTGCTTCCAGTGATTGATGAAATAGGTTTTAGCAGAGATAAACTCAGTCCTTTTCTTCCAGGATAATATACTTGTTTATGGAAAAGACAAATTTGGTCACGATGAGGTACTGAATAAGATTACAAGAAGCAAAGGCTTACTCTGTAAAGCAAACATTTAAATTAATTGTTGGATCTGTGTCTTATATTGGCCATTCTATTTCCAGTGATGGTGTCAGTCCCAAAATTGACTTTGCAGAAGCGATATCAGAAGAACCATCACTGATCAACAAGGATCAAGTTAAATGGTTCCAAGGTTTATCTGAATATTATTCAAAATGTATTTACAATTTTGCTAGTGTGGTACAGCTGTTAAAACGTTTGCTTAAAAAGGGTGCAGATTTTGTGTGGTCTAAGGATTGTAATAATGATTGCAACAAGGTTAAATGTGAAGTTGGATGTAGCCAACATTGGGTCACTATTAAGTAAAAAAAAATATTTTAACCATGGACACAAGTGTGAGAGGATTGGGTGGTGTACTTTTGCAAATGGTTGACAGCAAAGTGAGAGTCATTGGTTTTGCTTCAGGCTCGCTCAGAGGAGTGGAAGAACGTTACTCTGTAAATGAGCTTGAGGCATTAGCATGTATGTGGGTTATCAATCATTTTAGATTGGATGTGTGGGGTTTGTATTTTCTAGTCAGAACTGATTATAAACCTGTGGTCTACATGTTTGCATGCAGGAATGTTGAGAGTACTACACCCAAGATAAAAATATGGATTGAGGGACTTTGGCAGTACAACATCATTGTAGAGTACTTACCAGGGTTGAAGAATGTTCTTGCTGATTATTTATCCAGAATGCCATTAGACAAATTGGGTTTAGAGTGTACAGAAATGTCTGTGTCATGGGTCAAGGAACAAGGCCTTAACAAATTTGAATGGTAGGCTAGTGTTGCCAGTGATAACTCTATGCAAATTGTAATGGACTTTGTGGTCGGTGGGTGGCCTGCGTTCATTGATGTTCCCCATTGTGCTAACGAATTTTGGAATGTCTGAGATGAACTGAGCATTATAGCAGAGAAGCTCTATCGTGGGGAAAAATGAGTTCCTCCTAATGATGTGCATGAGAAAATGATCAACTTGGCACAGGAAGGCCATCTTGGATGTAGTTTTATGAAGTCCAGGGTAAAACAATCTTATTGGTGGCCTGGAGTGGATCAACAGGTGGAGAAAGTAGTTAGAGATTGTATTCTCTGTTCAAGTAATAATAAGTCCAGGAAAGTTAGAGCAACACCACTTTCACCTGTTGAGTTACATGAACAACCCTGGGCCAAACTAGCCATGGCAATTGTGGGGCCTTTTGATGTATTGTCACACACTGTGCCTTCCTAGGCGGGGCCGCCCCCTCGCTCCTCCTGCTGCCAGTTCTGCCTCCTGCTGTATTTTTTCTCCGCTGCAGATGACCCAGCTGCCGCAGAGACGCCCGCACTCGTGTTCCCGCTTTTCCCGCCGCTGCCTCCCTGGGGCCCCACCCCCCACCAGCCGATCGGGCACCTAGCTCCCGCCACCCAGCGGACCCTCCCTCCCGGCTCCCTTCTTAAGGGGACTTTTGCACCGCGTCGGGAGTGACCACTGTGCCTTCCTAGGCCGGGCAGCCCCCACGCTCCTCCTGCTGCTGCTGCCAGTTCTGCCTCCTGCTGTATTTTTTCTCTGCTGCAGACGACCCAGCTGCCGCTGAGCCACCCGCACTCGTGTTCCCGCTTTTCCCGCCGCTGCCTCCCTGCGGCCCCGCCCCCGCCAGCCGATTTGGCACCCAGCTCCCGCCACCCAGCGGACCCTCCTTCCCGGCTCCCTTCTTATGACGCCTCCCCGCACGTGCATCGGTCACGCGCAGCGGGCGGGCCTATTCTGCGCCAAAGGCAAGCCCGTCTGCGCCCCTCCGCGCCTGGACCACGACCAGCGCCAGAACCCCTGGCCCCCGAGGATGCCAGCCCATCCGCCGGACCTACGACGCCGTAACACTCAACGCACTCAACGCTGGCCGAACCCCCGGATGCTACCGAGCCACCCCGAGACGCACCCACGGACCCTTCTGCTGCCGATCCTGCAACTTTTTCTGCACCCGAACCTGCACCGCACCCGCCAAGACGATCACCAGCAGCAACCACCTGTATTGCATCCTGCTCAACACCCGCTCCATCCACAGGCACGCCCTGGAACTCTGGAACTTCCTCGACACCGCATCTCCAGACGTCGCCTTCCTGACAGAAACCTGGATGAACGCCTCCTCAGCGCCTGACATCGCCATCGCCATTCACGGATACAAGATCAGCTGGAAGGACCGCGTCAACCAGACTGGAGGAGGCATCGCTATCGTCCACAAGAACACCATCCGCATCACAACCTACTCCGACGACACCCTCACGGTGGCCGAACATCTTCACTTCCAGATCCACACCGACCCCAAGACCACCCTCAGAGGCACCCTCATCTACAGACCCCAGGACCCCGCACACAATTCAGCGAAGACATCGCCAACTTCATCAGCCCGCACGCCCTCCCCTCCGCCGGCTACATCCTCCTCGGGGACCTCAACTTCCACCTGGAGAACAACAACGACCGCATCACCACCACCCTGCTGGACAACCTCGCCAACCTCGAACTCAAGCAACTGGTCAACACCCCCACCCACTACGCCGACCACACGCTTGATCCAGTCTTCCCATCCAGCAAGCACATCACCTTCAGCCACTCCACAGGACTTCACTGGACCGACCACAGCTGCGTACACTTCAGCTTCAAAAGAACCACGACCCACCACCACCCGCAACAGGTTCCCCACAGGAACTGGAGCAAGATCACCGCCCAACAGCTCACCTCCTCCCTCAGTCAGAGCCCACCCGCCAGCACAACGGACCCCACCGAAGCAGCACCCAACCTCACGAAGTGGCTGACTGACTGCTCCGACAACCACACGCCATTGAAGAGCCCTACCAGCAGACCCAGAAGCAAGAAAGCCTCCTGGTTCACCGACGAACTCAAGGACTTCAAGAAAAACTGCCGCACCCTCGAGAAAGCCTGGCTCCTCGACCAGGCCACAGACAACATGACCGCCCTCAAACACGCCACCCGCAAACACCACCAGCTCATCCGCACTACCAAGGAGAAATCACTGAAGGAATGATTGGACAACAACGCCCACGACAGCAAGGAACTCTTCAGCATCGTCAAGAAGTTCTCGAACCCCAGCACCGGCAACAACGACATCACCCCCTCACAAGACCTCTGCGACTCCCTCACCTCATTCTTCCACTGCAAGATTGCCGACATCCACAACAGCTTCGGCGCACCTTCAATGCACCCAACCACCGAACCAACGACCTCCACCACCACCCTCCGCTCCTGGACCACGGTGCCCACCGAAGACACAGCCCGCACGATGAACACCATCCACTCCGGATCTCCGACTGCCCCCTGCCCCCACCACGTCTTCAACAAGGCCAACTCCATCATCGCACCCCAACTACGGGACATCATCAATGCCTCCTTCAACACCGCCACCTTCCCGGAGAGCTGGAAGCACGCCGAGCTCAGCGCCCTACTGAAGAAACCAACAGCTGACCCCACCGACCTCAAGAACTTTCGCCCCAATCTCGCTCCTCCCCTTCCCTGCCAAAGTCATCGAGAAGACTGTCAACAGACAGCTGGCAGCCTTCCTCGAGACGAACGGATCCCTCGACCCATCGCAGTCTGGCTTTGGAGCCAACCACAGAACCGAGACCGCCCTCATCGCAGCCACCGACGACATCAGAACCCTGCTCGACAACGAGGAAACAGCGGCCCTCATCCTCATGGTCCTCTCCGCACCGTTCGACACCGTCTGCCACCGCACCCTAGTTCAACACCTCAGCAACATCGGTATCCAAGAGAAGGCACTGAAGTGGATCATCTCATTCCTCACCGGAAGAACTCAGAGAAACCGCCTCCCCCGTTTCGATCCGAAGCCACCGAAGTCATCTGCGGCGTCCCGCAAGGATCATCACTCAGCCCCACCCTCTTCAACATCTACATGAAACCTCTTGCAGCCATCACACGCCAGCACAACCTCAACATCATCTCCTACGCCGACGACACCCAACTGATCCTCTCCCTCACCAGAGACCCAGCCACCGCCAGAACGAACCTACACGAAGGGATGAAAGACGTCGCCGAATGGGTGAAGAACAGCCGCCTGAAACTGAACTCAGACAAGACGGAAACCCTCGTCCTGGGACCATCGCCCTCCGCCTGGGATGACTCCTGGTGGCCCCCCGCCCTGGGGGCCACCCCCA
The DNA here is from genome assembly GCF_964263255.1 of Lissotriton vulgaris. Taxonomy (NCBI): domain Eukaryota; kingdom Metazoa; phylum Chordata; class Amphibia; order Caudata; family Salamandridae; genus Lissotriton; species Lissotriton vulgaris. Next base: position 158,942 of record NW_028249051.1, on the reverse strand, counting down.
AGCCAACAGACCACGCACGCAACCTGGGCTTCATCCTGGACTCCTCCCTCTTGATGACCAGACAAGTCAACCCATCTCCTCATCATGCTTCAACACCCTACCCATGCTCCGCAACATCTTCCGATGGATCCCGACCGAAACCAGGAAGACGATCACCCAAGCACTCGTCACCAGCCGACTGGATTACGGAAACGCCCTCTACGCCGGAACCACAGCCAAGCTACAGAAAAGACTCCAACGCATCCAGAACGCCTCCGTCCGACTCATCCTGAACATTCCCCAATGCAGCCACATCTCCGGCCACCTGAAGGACCTGCACTGGCTCCCCCTCAGCAAGAGGATCACGTTCAGGCTCCTCACCAACGCACACAAATCTCTCCATGACCTGGGCCCCAAGTACCTCAACGACCGCCTGACCTTCTACATGCTCACCCGCCAGGTACGATCAACAAGCCTCGCCCTCGCCGCCATACCACGCATCCGAAGAGCCACCGCTGGTGCCAGATCCTTCTCCTACCTGGCGGCCAAGACATGAAACTCTCTCCCCATCCATCTTCAGCTGACCCAGGAGCATCTCGCCTTCAGGAGACAACTCAAGACCTGGCTGTTCGAGCAATAGCAGTCCCCTTCCCCCAAGCGCCAGAGACCCTCCCGGGTGAGTAGCGCGCTATACAAGTGTTTTGATTGATTGATTGATTTGTTGTAGTTTTGGTTGAATATACTTCAAAATGAGTTTCAGCCTGTTGCATGAGTTTAGTGTTTACTAAGAATATCATGTAATTTATCACAGATGTTTGCTTGCGAAAGTATTCCAGAAGATATAGTTACTGATAATGGAGTAAAATTTACCTCTCAAGAGATGGTAGAGCTCTTAAAATATCTTTCCATTACTCACCATTGAACACCTCTCTACGCACCACAATCCAATGTATTTGTTGAAAGCATGATCAGGCTTGTAAGGGCATGTGCTCAAACAGCTGTTGAGATAGGCCTGCCTTTAAAAGCATATTGCTAGAAAAGCTTCAGGTGCATAGGAATGCACCCAATAGCCTCACAGGCTGTTAACCATTCAAGAAAATCACAGATAGAGTGGCTGGTTCTAAACTCACCACGGTATGGTTGAGGTTGAGTGGAAACAAGAAGAACATTGGTGGGTTTGATATGAGAGGGAAGGAATACCAAGAGAAGTATAAACAAAGGTATGATGAAAGAATGGGTGTGCGCAATTGTGAATAGAAAATTGGTGAAATGGTGTATGTAAAGAGAGCTATGTGGTTTCCAAAAGCAAAAATGACATTTCTAGTTCCGAAACGGATTGTCAAGGTTATGAAGAATGTCGTAATGTTAAGTGGTGGTGTTGTTTGGAGTCTGCCTTGACTGTCCCGATGCAGTGAGGTTGTGGGTCCTAGTGGTTGGAAGAATGGTAATGATGAGGGTCAGACAGAACAATTGTGTTGTGATAAAAGATCAAGGAAACCACCCTTGTATCTTCATCATTAAACTTTAGAGTGATGTTTAAGTTAAAGAAGAAACACTGTGTTCATTTTTTTTTATTTGATACATTCCGGCATATGGTACAACATGCAGATTGTTCGGAAATGCTGAAGCTTAAGACTAACAGAAGTCACTGACCGGTCTAGGATTACTAAAGCATTCTGTTTACCATTAGCCATTATCTCAGATGGTAAAATCAGGCTCCATTTTGAAGCGATTTGCAAGTTATCATCTTGTACCAATGAGATAAGTTTCTGATAGAATTCACAAATAGAGATGCTATCAGATGTCTCATATAAATAGTACAATATTTCCGATGTTGCCAGATCAGCTTGAAGTTTCTGCCTATACAAGAAATAATCCCTTACTTGTAAATACTTGTTAAAAATTCTGGTGGAGTACATATTACTCTTGTAATGAATGAGATGTACGAAATTCCTGGTTACGGTACATAAGCCATAGGTTAATAATACCAACACGTTTCCAGCTTTTCCCCATAGTATCAGGAAATATGTCTGAAGCAGTGGATTATCCAATAGTACAGTAGAATTATGCAATGTAGGTATGGAGTATTTCTTGTAGATTTCCTACCATACCCTGCTATATCCATAACACTATGTGGGTGTAGGCTTGCGTAAAGTCACAGATTTTGCCCAAAATGTCCTGTGCCAAATGCTGTATGTTCAGGTTCCAGTGTACATTAATTCATAATATTACATGTGTATGCTTGGTTAGTTGGTACAATTTTGAGACATAAACTCGTGTGAGTTCTTAATGTTATGCATGTGTAAATGTAATATATATTGCTTGTAGCTTTACCTTGTGAACATGGTCCTATTTTTTTATTAACAGGAAAAGCAAAATGAGTCATCGGAGTTTCACATCGATAACTTAATTTCAACAATGATGGCCATCATATTAGGTGGAATAGAGACCGTCAGCAGCACCATAAAACATGGATTTAATCTTCTTTTGAAATACCCAGAAGTACAGGGTATGCGTAAAACAACTTTTCTGTCATGCATGAGAATAAAGAGCAGTTGTGAAATGTAACTACTTATTTCTGCAAATGTATTTGACTACTTTATCCACTGTATGGGCTTTGGAAATCCATTGCAGCTGTGTGAGTGCTCGAGTTTTCTTACAACAGACACCATTCAGTTCAAACGTTTATACATTTAGGACTAGGGAAATTCAAAATCAATTTTTTTTAAGTGTCGTAAAATATCATGACAATTGTGCATATTTATGCTGAATTGCCCAAGTGGCTGGAAAAGCATTTTGATTACATATGTTAAAATTTCACAGGAGGGCCTACCTCAACCAAGTAAAGTAATTCAGTCATGCAACTTAAGGGCTCGGCATTGATCACACCTGAAAAAAATGTGACTTGAACTAGTCTACCTTAAACAAATAAATAGCACAGCATTGCATAGCTGAACATTTATAAATTTCATTCAAAGCTTAAATAAAATTTGTCGCTGAATTACTTTGCTACACTTGCAAGTGTCCTCCTTTAAGTCTCAGCTACAGACAGCTTTAGCTGTGTAGTATATCAGCGACTGATGCAAAGCTGACCTCCTTGTATTAGAATGGATGGTTTTGTTGTCTATTTGAATTTTTTCCTCTTGGTTAAATGGTTTTCTTCCGTATACCTCAGCATATCGATTTCAATGTGTAATAGCTGATATATATCCTAGCACTGTTGATGTTTTTTGCATGCTGGAAACTTTGTTTTTCTGGCTCTCCCCAGAAATGAAATTGTTTTGTTGGTCTCTCCCCAGTATGCTGCTGTTGACTTTGTCCTAACCTCTCGCTCTTCTGGTTCCTCACACCTCCCCCACTTCTCCTTGTTTTCCTTATTATTTTACCGCCCATCCACAAACTCGTCAATTTTGCAACTACTCTTTTACTGTAGCTTATCAAAATATTTTCCCATATCTGCTCCTTAATTTCTATCCTACTCTTTTTGCTGCTGCGTTATCAGGGATTGTCTAGCCTAAAACAGTTTTTTACTCATTTCAAGATGGCCACCCTTCAGAGCACATGTGCAACGGGCACCAAGAAATGGGTTTGTATTATTTGAACAGATCCATAAAAAAATGGGTTCTACATACTCATTCACAGATGGATGCCGTGGAGGTGCATGCATCCATAGTGGGACTGTTTAAATTCATTTCCAAACTTTGAACAAACCCATTTAAGGATTCCTGCAAAGGTTGCAGACTTATGCACGGATGTTATCTAACAAAAATGCCTTGCCAAAGCCAATTGGTTTCACTGCTGAGACCTTTTGCCTTTGTCACTGCTTGTTCTGTAAGATCTTTGGAAAGTGATTTTCAACTGTTGTTTCTCAAACATACCTCCAACAAAGCTAAAACCTTCTAGGTGGAACGTTTTTTTCACATACGAACTCTGACTTTTTTTTTAATTGTTACTTTCAAATGACAGATAAAATTCACGAAGAGATACAACGTGAAATCGGTCAACACCGCAACCCAACCACTGAGGACAGACCGAAAATGCCGTACACAAATGCTGTGATCCATGAGATCCATCGGTTCTGTGATCTGTTTCCAATGGGACTAAACCATTCAGTGATGTACAACACCCAGTTCAGAGGATACACAATTCCAAAGGTATTATGCCTTGTATCATTGTATGTAGAAAGTGAACATTTAGTGAGTAATGTTGTGTTGTAACTAAAACAAACTCAATATATTTTCAGTCCAAATTATATCTTCTAATTAATTTACAGAAAAGTTTAAAGGCGCAACAGTGTATTTCATCTGAGTTAATTGAAAGAGTTTCCACGTTTAAGACAGTAGCCCATTCTACAAGAATTCCACTGTTTTTGCATATTTGCGAAAGCCAGCACAAATAGCAAATGGATACACTGTTCTTCAACAAACAGAAAAATAGTACAGCCTCCTACGCAGGTGTGTACCTTTCCATTATGCTTTTTTACGGAAGCACGTACAGCACAGCACACTGTAATAAAGCACATACTAGTAATTGTATTGTATAAGTAGGAGGTCTTTATTAATCAACCTCATCCAGCATCTAACAGGAGTAACTGACAAAGCTGGAACCTTCCCAAAATTTCACATAGACGACATTCCACAGACTTGGTTCCAAACAGGAACACTCCAAGTCACGTCATCACTCACACCATCACATTATGATTGGTTCACCTATTTCTCTTTAAGGTATGCATATGGCTTTAAAAATTCAATGAAGATGAACCTCATCTTCTCACAAGTATACGTTTACCGTCACATTGTAGCAATCATGTATTGTTTACTTAAGGTACAAAACCTTAAGAACATACAGAATAACAAAAATGTTTAACATAAATAATCACACAAGATTCATATTATATGCAATTAAACACAATACAACCTAATGCAATTCTTAACCCTTAACAGAAGTCCAAAAACCAATCTGTCCTCAAAGGCTGGGGAAGGTATTTTTGTCCTCTATTAACAGTCTGTAGCTGACCCAGTCAGTAATTCATCAGATATAAATGTAGAAACTGCTAAACAGTTCTGCAGTATTTACTACCAGAAAGTTAATAACATCTTGTCTTCATAGAAGCAAGCCCAAAACTAGTAACATTTGTTTTGAAAACGGATTCCTTGGGGATCATAGAACTAACTTAAAAACAATTGTAGCCTTCAGTATTATGTGGTTAATATTGAACTAAATATTGAACTATGAGATATTGCAACCAAACACTGAGGACCAAAATATTGAGAAGCGAAGTGCCTAAAGATAAGTATGGATTTATTATTCTAAACTCCACATCTGCGTACCTTGTTGATAGAAATTAATCACCAAGGTACATAGATGGGGCTTAAGTATACAAAATCTACCCTAACCTAATATGCTGGCATGTCCATATTATGGTCCTCAAAAGATGATATATTCTCTTAAAATGCAAGAACAAATTGATTTTCTGGGTCCAACAGGACCCAGTGCAACGTTCTACCTTTGTTGGAAACTTCTTAAGCCCTAGGTGAATTTGTATGACAAAGGAACTTATGGCTAAACCACGCATGCCTCTACTATGCTGCGTAAACCACAGATGCATCTGAACAATGTATTACTTTACCATGTATGCCTTTACCATTTCATTTTGTGGTCTAGACATGACTAGTATTGGGATGTGTGGTAAAGATCCCACCCTATCCCACCTGTCATTAGCCCTAACAACAGCCCAACCCCCAAGCACTAAAAAGTACCCTGATCCTTTTAAGAAAACCAAATCCCCCTGAGCCATCTAAACTACCCCAAACCCCAAAGTGCTAACAACTACCCTGACCCCCTTAAGCCCTAAATAGTACCCTGACCCCCCCTTGAGCCCCAAAATGTATCTGGCTGTTCAGGAGTCCTGAAAACAACCCAACTCCCCCGGTGCCCTAAAAACTACCCTGACCCCCAAGCACTGCAAATGCCCTAAAATCCTCCGACACTCCAGCCCTAAAACATTCCTGCACCCAGCCCTAACCCTGAGCCCTAAAATACTATCCCAACCCGTAAAAACTACCACCCAAAACCCGGCCACAGCCCCACTTAACTCACCATGTCCTCTCCCGATCATTCATGTCCATGGGCCTCCCTATCTCAGCATCTGGTCCGTGCATTGCCTTAATCAGGCATATGCGCTGTCAAGGCATATGTGTGGTTAAGGCAAGTTTGGCTGCACTGGTTTTGGAATGGCATGCGTGGCTCTGCCTGTGTTGTTCAGGCTATTTCCCCCTAGGTGATATTGAGTGAGCAGAAGAGTTATTAGACCTTAGAGAGAGACATGGGGGAACTTTCACAAGTTGCATTTTGTAGTACTACTTATGTATTACAAAATGCTATTTAAAAACGTACTGATGGAAACCTTTACCTTAGCCATTCCTATTGATTGTGTCAGGAGATCTGTACTATGTGTGTGAAGATCTCTGCAAATGTAGGTCTACGTTTGAAGAGTAAATCGGAAATGAGCGAATATGTACACTTACATGTTAGGGCTACGAAGGGGTTTAGGGAAGAACATGCAAATACAAAGCACCCACCCATATAAAAGCACGTTGTTTGCTGACTCCCCATAGAAAATAAAGTTAAATAAATACATGTATATTTACATGTTTAGAATAAATATATTTTGTTTAGTGTTAAAAATATATTACAATTTTTATGTGTGTTTGTGTATGTGTTAAAATGTAATAAACATATCTTAATACTGTATTGAAACTTAAAAATAGGCTTTGGTAAATATTTAAAATAAGTTAAATTGTTTTTATACATAGCATTTGATAAAAATAGCAAGGTTATTGGAGGCTGGAGTTTAATATATACTTAAATAACACATTATTGTATACACATTTAGGTTAATGTGTTGTAATATTTTATTTTATTTCTTCTAATTTTTGTATACTTTACCATATTTAGTTCTGTGCCATGGTAGGGAAGATCTCCAACTCCACGTAAAAAGGTATGATTAGTAACTTTGCAGGTATAAATGCTAGTCTGTACTCAGGAGTAATTTTACACTGAAAATGGTGCATAACAGAAACATTACTGCTAAGTGCTTGAGCAGGCTTGGGTGGAGTTCAGGTAGTTTCTCTCAGCAGAATTACGTGGAGTTCCTGAAAGACGCCGCCAAATTCTGCGTAGTTCTGCATGTGAGCGGAGTATATATTGCTTGGCCTGTCACCCCTACTAAACACTACTAACTTACAAAAAAATCATAAAGCCTTGAAATATAGCGCTTTGTGCCCCCCTGGGTAGACAGTGACCAACAGACCATGGCACACAGTGCGCTATAGCACCTATTAGTCAAGTTCTCTCTGGGTGGACCATAACTGGCAGAATACAACACACAGTGCCCAATAGCGCCTCGTGTTCCTCCTGCAGCCCCCAGGTGGACCCTGTTTGGCTCGGACTACAGCACACAGGATTGCCATGTGCTGCAGCCGGTGCGCGCAGGGTGATTGGGAGTTGGGACCAAGAGAGCCCTCAAAGAACAGTATACCACATTTATTATGCAGGTGGTGTGTCATGCAGTTGTCATGGCCACCACATCTCATGCTTTCCCTACCACTCTGGCTGAGGTGAAGCATCCTTTGGAGGAGAGCACCCTTTGTCAGGAGGCTGTGTAGAGGCCTCACATTCTCTTCAGTCTAAGCTCTGCTCTGCAGCAGGACAATAGATTCCAGGCTGAGCTAAGAAGCGAAGGGCAAAACCCAGACTGCATCTGCAGTCACCTGACTTGGTCACCTGACTGGAGTGACTGCATCTATCAGTCGCCCTCCTCACCGCTGCTTCAGCTGGCCTCAGAGTGGGGGGACGAGGAAAACAAACAACTACATGGGTCTGGACTGGCTTTAAGCCAAAACAAAGATGAGTCGAGCATGAAAGAAAATATAAGGTGAGCAGTGCACTGGCTGGATGGACAAACTCCACTATGCCTACAAGTGGCAACGTTTTTTTACCAAACTCCGCATTCCAGTGGAGTTCATGGAATGGCTAATATCTTTCATCCCACTGGTGGAGTTGAGTTTGCTGCCCACCCTTATACATTATTAGATTTACACATGTAAATTTAGCTTTGATAATAGGCCTCATAGAGTTAACTCAAAGAAGGGATCCTCAAGTCCCCATAGGGGTAGGCTTAATTCAGGATTCCAGCAATCATTATAAGTCCCTTGGACACCGGAAAGAGACATGATTTGCAACTGCATATTTTGTCACTGTGAACCCGGCACCACTTGCATCTTTTCACCATGTACTCCTCTTGCTCAAGTTTTTGCCCTCTGCCCATCATAGAGAGAGTTCAGTTTGTGGCTACCAATCCCTTAAAGGGGCAGAGGATTCTCACCCTCTTGTCTCCTCTAAAGACAAACCCTAACTAAGCGATTTTCCCGCATCCTCCGGGCTGGCGGAAGTGTCCGCCGGCCCAGGGGATGCGGGAAAACCGCTGCGAAGGCTTCAAAGACTAGGATGGCTGGGGGGTCAGGAAGACCGTCTGCCATTTTTCCACCGCCGTCGTAAGTCGAAAAGCTCTAATATGGAGGCAGTGTCTAAGACACCGCCAGCAATATTAGGATGGGGGTAAACAGATGCCTTTCCGCATCGGCTTATCCGCCGTGGAAAGGCATACAGTGATTTCTTTGGGGGCCCATTGCGGGCCTCGGGGTGACAGGGGGGTGGAGGGTGCACATTGGGGATACCTATGGTACCGCCCTGCATTTGCGTGCATGAAGCGGCAGGCACCGCGCGGTGCCTGCAGCTTTGTGCATGCAAATGCGAAGCATGCATATTTAACCTTGCGGCGGGTGCTGCTTCAAGCAGCACCCGCCGCAATGTTAAATATTGAGGATGTGACCGCCAGGTTGGCGGTCACATCCTAATTGCACTGGAGGGACCGCTGCTGCCCCTGCGGATGGTCCCTCCTCCTCTGCGGTGGCGGAAGGACGCTGGTCCGTACACCATCCTAATGAGCACCAAGGTCTGGGAAATGTTCTTTAGCTCATGGGAGTGCTGCCTTTAAGAACATCCTTCATGGTCTGATTTTCCTCTGCACATATTTCCAAAACGGCAATCTGCAGAGCATCCAAGGGGTTTCCTATATTTTCATGCAGACAGGCCTTCATTTTAAAATAAGGGGTGCCCTTTTTTAAATATGCAGATGTATAATTCGCAAAGGCTCATTCAGTTTCCTACATATGACTTTTTTCAATTGGAAAAACAATTAAATTCAAATGTGTAACTTTTATACTCTAACAGTAACTAGCAAAGTATATTTCAATGCTGTATGTCATTTATATTCAATGACCATTGCAATTATGTAAATTCATTCAATATCCATGTATACATTTTATAACAGTTTATCCCAAGGTTCACTTATATCGACTTCCTATGCAAAAACTGGTAAGTACACAAATATGGAAACAAAAATATTGATGTAAAAGATATTGTTGTACAAAATATATATATGTATATATGTATTACCTACTGGCGGTCGCCAGTAGGTATATATAGTTAGGACGGTTTCCCATAGGAAATCTCCAACATTCTATTGGGAATAACTTTGGCCCTGGTTGATGAATCTTCACAAATTTCTCAAAGAAGATGGCTCGCTCCGCTCCGCTCCTTCCCTGAAAGTTTGGGGGGGATTTGTCTAGTGGGGGCTGAGAAAAAAGGGGGGTCCCAAAACGTGTTTTCCCCATGTTAATTTCCATAGGACCTTTAGACTCGGCTACAGCTTGAACCACTGAAGGGAATTACACCAAACTTGTCAAAATAGTAATGTCTGGTATGCAGATCACGCTTTTGGTAAAATCGTGTAAATCCCTCCAGTGGTTCCTGAGAAAATTAAAAGAGAATCAAATTATATATCTGGGCGGAGCCTAACGACATATCTCTGATCGTGCGATCTGATTGGCTGTCAGCATCTCATCGTGAGATCTGATTGGCTGTCAGCAGTTCATCCATGAAGTGTTGGCACCCCGTGATTTTGCGCTGTATTTTGCCACTAGCGCTTTGGGAGCGCTTTATGTTTTATGCATCTTTTCAGGCCGGTGCCCACCCGGCATTGCCCGCTGAAATTGTCCCGCTGTTGCCGCCCGGCCGCGACCAGGAAGTCAGGCAGGCCGGGGGCGGAACTGTGACCTTATTCCCCGGGCCGCGCTCTGATTGGCTGCCGGCCGGGGACAGGACAGAGGAAGCCGGAAGCTGCCGGGAGCCGACCCCGGGATCCGGTGAGTGACCGGCGTAGCTAGGGGGGGGGGGGGCGGTCCGCCGCAGCAGGACAGAGGAAGCCGGAAGCTGCCGGGAGCCGACCCCAGTATCCGGTGAGTGCGGAGGTCACAGAGGGTAAACACCGTGGACAATGCAGGGGTCAGTCACCTCAAGGCGGGCAGCGGGGACCATTGACACCCCCCCCCGGCTCGCAATGTCCCCGCTGACCAAAGCCAACTGGCCGCATTGTTCTGGGGGAGTCAAAGGGACTGACCCGCAGGCGCGCCAGGGCCCTCGGCCGCATTCACCCCGAGGGACCCATTCACCGCCGGTGCTGAGGAGTCGGGCCCTCCACGGGGCAAAGGCATGTGCGGGAACTTAATCAGGGCTGCTCGGCAGATTACAGGCATGCGCGGCGCACTAAAGGTCGGCAGGTGGCCCTCGGCCAATCCCATGCTCCAACGGGGCCGTCTCTTTGTGGGAAGGGGCCTTATTACTTGTTAATGGACTGGGGTTTCCGCTAGCAGCGCGGGCAGGGTCAGATGTTCTATCAATCAATCGGGCAAGCGTCCTATTGATTAGTTGTTAACATCTCCCTATTGGTTAGGAGCTTGACCAGGAAGAATTTGTGAGTGGCGCAGGTTTTAACAGTGCACGAAATACTGGAATTACTTGATGCAATCCCCCATAATAAAAAATATATATATATATATATATATATATATATATATATATATATATATATATATATATATATATATATATATATATATTTTTTTTTTTTAAACTTTACACTTTATAAACTTTATTTCGATTTAAAAAAAAATCACAAAAGTCATCACAGTACAAACAAAGGGACTAAATTATTCAATAATCATTGCACTATCTCGACACACAGGATTGTGACTATATCCTTTAAAACAATAAATTATTTGATGCAACTCTAAAATACACCCATATAGCGGTCTGAAAAATATTTCACCTTTAAAAAGAGCATATATATATATATATATATATATATATATATTCACTAAAAAAAACCATAGGTTTTAGGCCTTATATAGTTAGGAATTAACATATAAAAAACCATTGAAATTCCTCCTATATATATATATATATATATATATATATTAGCATTTAAAAAACCAATGAAATTCACTGAAAAAACCAAAGGTTATACACTATATATAGTTAGGAATTAGCCTTTAAAAAAACCAATGAAATTCACTAAAAAAACCATAGGCTTTAGGCCTTATATAGTTAGGAATTAACATATAAAAAACCATTAAAAATTCCTCCTATATAGTTAGCTGGACATTTTATTGACATAAAACCCAATGAAATTCCATGTATAGTTAGTTGCAATAACTATATATCGCGCACCCGCAATCCACTGCTGATGATGTCACATATTACATCATTTATGACATGGTCAGTGACATCACTGATGACATCACTGATGACATCTCAAATGACATCACTGATGACATAACTGATGACATCTCAAATGACATCACTGATGACATCATGACACACCAATACCAGTTACTACATATGCACTCACTGATTCCTACGTCTACGCACACATTCACTCATTCACCCATACAATCACTCGTACATACAGTCACTCATTTTTACAACACTGTCATATGCACTCATACACCTATGCAGACACTCACACACTGCCACTCATCCATGGAGTTACTCACACACCTAGTCAGTCCTGTAAAGAATCAATCACACTTTGATTTCCTCATCTATACAGTTAAACACAGAACACCTTACTTTTCCAAACATATACTAACACATACTTACTCTCTTATACAATTACTGATACAAGTACACATTGATCTGCACATAGTCACTCGCCTCCCAGCCAGTTACACACACACTCAGTCTTCCATACAAATACTTGGGCAACCAATCAATAAGCTATATAGCCACTCATATAGCTACTGATCAACACATGGAGCAGCTTGCACAACAACAGACATATTGATGCACACTTTCAGACAGTTTAGTCATTAACCCATGCATTCAGTAGGACACATTCATTCACTCGCTCAGTCAGTCACGCACCTACTAAATCCTTCATCCACAAACTTATACATCCACTCATTCTTCAATATGTAAAACATATTTAAACTTTACAGAAACACACAGTCACTGGATGATGTCATCAGTGATGTCATCAGTGATGTCACTGACCATGTCATGAATGATGTAATATGTGACATCATCAGCAGTGGATTGCGGGTGCGCGATATATAGTTATTGCAACTAACTATATATGAAATTTCATTGGGTTTTATGTCAATAAAATGTCCAGCTAACTATATAGGAGGAATTTCAATGGTTTTTATATGTTAATTCCTAACTATATAAGGCCTAAAACCTATGTTTTTTTTAGTGAATTTCATTGGTTTTTTTAAAGGCTAATTACTAACTATATATAGTGTATAACCTTTGGTTTTTTCAGTGAATATATATATGTATATATATATATATTACCTACTGGCAGTCGCCAGTAGGTAGTTATAGTTAGGATTTTTTTCAATGTTAAATCTCAAAATTCTATTTCGAATAACTTTGGCGCCGGTTGACGAATCTGCCTGAAAATTTCCTCAAAATGGCCTCGTCGAGCTCTGGTCCTTCCCTGAAAGTTTGGGGGGATGCGTCAAGCGGGGGCCGAGATAAAAGGGGGGCCCCAAAACGCATTTTCCCCATGTTAATTTCCATAGGGCGGTCGACCTCACTTTTAGGCCGAACGGCTGAATGGATTTACACCAAATTTGGCAAAATTGTAGGGACTGGTACCCCGATGTGCCTTTGCTATGTCTCAAGATATGTGCTACAGTGGATTTTGAGTAATTTAGGTTAAAAAAATATATATATCTATAAGCGCGCCCGGTACGCGCTCCGGGGAACGCTCCGGGCGCGACACGTGACTTGGGCGCAGAAAGCTGATTGGTTTTTGGGTGTCTGTAAACATTCGAAACAGTCCGGAGCGGCCACCATCTTGTGTCTCGGTAGGATCAAGACACAAGAGGTGGCAAAAACAAAGGGGGAATTGACCATAAGGGGGCAGGGTAGACCCCCCCTGATCCCCTAGATTTGATGTGGGGGCTATAAAAGGGTCCCGCTGGGCAAAAAAAATAATATTTTTTTTCGATTTGCGCGGGGGGAGCACCCTGTACGCGCACCGGGGAGCGCACCAGGGAGCGCACCAGGGAGAAAAGAGAATGGCAGAGTTTAAAAATGTAAGTCATTTTATATAAATGGGAGGTAGTTCTGAAAAGAACAGTTTTTTTTTCTTTTTGTTGTTTTATATATTTTTTTGTTTTTTGGAACTTTTTTTGGGGGGGGATTTTCAGAACACTTTTATATTTTTTTGTAGTTTTTCTGGGGTGAAATAAAAGAAAGGGAATTGCAAACAGCTCAACTGGAGCAAAAAAATAGAAAAAAATTAAGGTTGCTTGCTGCAGTGATGGTTGTCTGCAGCTCAATTAAGTAAAGTGATGCTCTGCTCACCATAAGATATAGTTTTGTTGCAATATATGCAAACAAATTTAAATTTGGAAAACTTGGTTTGAACATTAGGGACCATCTCCCTAGCCTCCGAACCCGATGGAGTGGGTTGGTTGGAGGTGCCTGAAGTTGAAGGATGGGGAGGGTTCTTGGTCAGTTGCCTGACTTCAGCTCTTAAATAATTGTTTGGGTGCTTCCTCTGCATGTGCCTTATCATCGTGTGGTTCCCAAATGAATATTTCCTGTTTGGGTTCCCTCTTGACAGTTCTCGGTCACAGATGAGGCAAGTCACCTTTGCTGCATTTACTTTTTTGGCAACCCTTGGCATTTTGAAAAACTCCCAAATAAAATGTTCTTTCGGTTTGTATGGGGGAGTGTCCTCAGGCAGATATTGCCTCTCTTCCTGCTCCTCTTCGTCCTCCTCTTCTTCATGACCACCAATGTGGTCTTGTGGTGGTGTTTGTGGTGGTGTTGGAGGAGGTGGTGGTCCATATGCACCTGCAGCTGCTACTACTGAAGCCATTTCTCACAGTCTTCTTCACTCAAACAAGAAAGTGAAAATGAGGAAAAAAGGTGGGGTCTTTCATAATTTGGAAAACAAAACTGTTGTGAACCAATCAAAAGCGTTATTTTCAGGTCACATGATCCGACGCGCTTACGCTACGCGCCCCGGGGCGCGTCCCGGGGCGCGCCCAGGGGCGCGTCACGTAAGCGCGTCAAATGCTTCCGGGTGCGTTTACGCCGTGCGTATCACGCGGATGCGGCTACTGGATACGTCCCTATCATGTTTTCGTTCGTGACATTGGCGATAACGGGACGCTTTCCGGTTCGCGCACCGGGTCGCTTCAAACGAGTACGCTCTCTGGGGCGCTCACCGGGGCGCGCACCGGGAGCGCTCCAAGGCAAAAAAAATTAATATAAAAATAAATAAAAATTAAAATTAAAAAATGGGAAAAATTGTAGGGACTGGTAGCCCGATGTGCCTTTGCTATACTCAAGTGGTTTTTACGAAAATTGACTTTCAAAAAAATATATATGTGCTACATTGGGCTATATATATGTTAGGGCCCAAATGTAGCCCAAATGTAGCCCAATGTAGCCTAATGTAGCCCAATGTAGCCCACAGATGGCTACCAGAGACAAAAAAATGTAGCCCAAATATCAGCCATATGTAGCCCAACTATAGCCCAATGATAGAATGTACTAGAGTGTTCTAAAGAACAACTAGAGCGTTAACAGTCTTACTTATAAAGTGAGACTTATAGTTAGGAATTAGCATTTAAAAAACCTATGAAATTCACTGAAAAAACCATAGGTTTCACACCAGTTATAGTTAGGAATTAGCATTTAAAAAACCTATTAAATTCACTGAAAAAAACATAGGTTTCACACCAGTTATAGTTACCTGGAAATTTTTGTGACATAAAACCATTGAAATTCCACGTTATAGTTAGTTGGACTCACTATAACTTGTGCGCCTGCAATGCACTGCTGATGATGTCAAATATTACATCACTCATGACATGGTCAGTGACATCACTCATGACATCACTGATGACTCCATCCTTGTGACAGAGTGACAGACCTCCTTTCAGTGTAATGTAACCCTTGAAACACATATTCAAAAATAGAAACTAACATTTACAAAAAAGTGGAGATACCTATACCAGTTACAACAACCAATTCAGTAATTCCACCATTTATATACACATCCACTCATTCACCAACAGTTCTATATAGTCATTCATACATATACTCACTTATCATATGTAGTGAGACACCTTTACATCCGTTAACACACCGACAGTCTTCCAAAAGTTACTCACACACATACTCACACATGCAAATAAACTATTGAACATCTATTTATTTGGATATACAGCTATATACACACTAGCACCTTACTTCTAAGGAAACTTACACATACTTACTCTCTTAAACAATTACTTATAGAAACACATACTTATTTAAACAGGAACTCTTTCATCTCTCACTCTCACATATACACATCAATGCTCACATATACTAGATTAAAACATATTTAGTTACTCATAAAGAAACTAGTGAGACAGTCATTCACTCACTAACACACACATATACACACTCTTCCACCCATACAGTCCTGCACATATGCTGTCTTCAAAACACATACAAACAGTGAGTCAGTCATTGATGCATCTATGTGCTAAGTAACACCCCCACCAAACCATACAGACGCTCATACTGATACTAAAAAAAACATCTAATAACACATATACACACACATGTAGCTACTCACCAACCCATGCAGCCACTTATACACAAAGTGAAACACTGATACAAACATTTAAATATTTAAACAATACTCGCTAATATATGTATTCACTAAGATACACTTAATAAGCCAGTTAACCAATCAATTTTTTTTAAAAAAACATCCATTAACACACCTATTTAAACATGTATTCTTCCATCGACCTTTACATATACATATATAAAACATATTTATTTTTCAGAAAGACACACATTCACTGGTGATCAGTGATGTCATGAGTGATGTCACTGACCATGTCATGAGTGATGTAATATGTGACGTCATCAGAAGTGCATTGCAGGCGAGCAAGTTATAGTGAGTCCAACTAACTATAACGTGGAATTTCAATGGTTTTATGTCACTAAAATTTCCAGGTAACTATAACTGGTGTGAAACCTATGGTTTTTTCAGTGAATTTAATAGGTTTTTTAAATGCTAATTCCTAACTATAACTGGTGTGAAAGCACACAAATATAACATTATATATATTTATTTACCTTAAACAATTAATAAACTATTAATTTTAATTTATTTAATATTTTTACATTATATAAACATTTTTAAATATATATTTCAAACAATTAGGTTCAATTCCTGGCACTCTCTCTGCAGGTGCAGCGAGGGGCTGAACCCTAGAGCCCAAAGCAATTTTTCTATATACAAATGATGCTGCACTGATTCCTGCATTCCGTTATTAATTTAGAACAGCACTACTTCACCAACACTTTTCAACCTGACAGGGTCTTTTTCAGAGTGAGTTGGTCTTTTTTTTAATTTATACTCTTTACATCCTCTGCCCCTTATGATGCATGGTGGGAGTTGAAGTTTAACAAAAATAAAAAAAACATTTAATGCTACAGCGAGCATTACATTTTCATTTTCAAATTTTTAAACAGACGTTGCTTTTTTTGCAGTTGGTATTTTTGTGCTCTAAGGCAAATTTAATGCCCTTGGGTAAGGATGAGGACAACATACTGCCAGCTCACAAATGTTCAATTAGCAAATAGTGTTATGGATATCTCTACTAATACATTCAAGGTAAAGTTACTTATTTGACAATATCAAGAGCAAATAGACAATTTAAATAGTTAAATTAGGTTCACATTTATCCTTTTATGTTATGTACATTATAAGCTAATAGTAGCTTGTTCTTAGTTTTGGTATTTTACCAATGTCTCTAAATACCCAGAGAAACAATTTATATTTTTAAACTCAGTATAGCAGCTGTAATACGAATAAGTCCCCTCATTATTTATAAATGCACAAAAAATTTCCTCATCCACTTTAAGGACTGTCGGTATTTTTGTTTTAAGTCTTATTATATATTGTGATTCCAACTGTCTTAGTTTTCTCGTTCTGTCCCCCCCATTTTCTTCTTGTGGGATTTTGTCTAGACCAAAGTAGCTCATTGATCTCCAATCTGCATTCTGACATTGAGTCAAATGTCTTCTGTAGCATAGTTGGCATCTTTGTTCTTAACAGCATGTATATGCTCTAATATCCTCATTTAAAGCATGCACGTCATGCTTTCAATCTATTGCAGACCACAGTGTCATTGGATCACATAAACTGCATATGTTGTCTTGCATGTAATGCTCCATTTAATAAGGATTGTCTTTCCATCTTTGTCGATTACTTGTTTATTTTTTTCTCCAATTTTGCAGGCCTTGCAAATATTGCATTTCATGAACCCTTTTCTGGCATCCATCAATCAATTTGTTGTTGTTGTTGTAGTTGTTTGTAAGTGACTTTGAACCAACTTGTCTTTTAGAGATTGAGTTTTCTTATAAGTCACTGATGGTCAGGTACCTAGAAGATATCCTATATCTTGATCTTTGTTGATCAAATGCCAATGTTTCTGTCATGCGTTTATTATTTTCTTGCTTTCTTTACTGTACGTTGAAATCAGCCTTGGTTATTATTATTTTTCTCTCTTTGTCTCATCCATTTTCTTTTTTGTGACTAGAGTTTCCACACAAGTTTTTGTTCTTACTTTTTTGAAGCAGGTCGTAAGTTCCTTTTGTTTATATCCTCTCTTTTTCATTCTTAATATTGTTTCTTCGAACTGATGTTCTGCATCATTGGAACAGTTCCAACACATTCTTAATAATTCCCGATAAGGGTTACTCTTAAACAGGGACTTCAGGTAGAGGTTTTCTCCATGGAGTAAACTATTGGCCACAGTCTTTTTTCTGAAGTGTGTTGACTGAATTGTTCCTTCTTATATATAGATATGTGTATCCACGAAGTCCGTATTTGATTGGCTGATAGTACATGTAAATGATAATCCGATGTTATTCTGATTTAGTTTATCAAAGTATTCCATAAAGTCTTTTTCACTCTCATTCCATATTATAAAAAGGGGTTTGATATATCTGACCCATAATATGGTATTGTCAAGTTTGTTTGCCAATTATTTCTCCCACCATCCCATTGTAATATTTCCATAGTTAGGAGAAAAAGAAATGCCCATGGCGGTCCTGCATTTTTGGTGAAAAAGTTGGTGATTGATTATAAAAACATTGTTTGTCAGGCATATTTAAATCATTCTCAAAAGCATTTTTGAATGCTGTAGTAAACTTATATTAAGTGCGGGCCTATAATCTTACTTTATGTTCAATTGCCGTATTGAGAGAAACAAGATCGATGGTTGCCATCCTGTAGTTCCTATTCCAATCTGTCGCCGATAAAATATGTAGGACATCTCCAGTGTCTTTCATATAGGAGCTCACGCTGTGTGCTATAGGTGCCAGGTATGAATCCACATATATATACATATTCTCAAAGATTGACTCACAGGAAGAGACAATTGGTCTCCATGGGGGTTGACCAGTGTTTTGTGAATTTTTGGCAAGAAGTATATTGTCGGCATCATTGGTTGTTCTTTTAATAAAAATAGATGTTTATCCTTGTTTATTAATTTCAGTTCATCCCACTCATTTAGATGTTTTTCCTTGTAATTTAATTGTCTATAACCTTCTTGCATATAGTCACTTCTGTTTTGAAGGACCTTATTACCTCCCTCATCTGTGGGCTTGGTTACAATTTGGTCATTGTTCATTAATTCGTCAGAGCTGCTCACTCACTGCAAGTTAAATTCTCATTCTTTGGTTATCTTGTTCTTGTTATCGTCTCCAATTCTCTAATTATTGCATCTGAGAACATGTCAAACGTGTTTCCAGGAAAGAGACTGGACAATATTTAGATTTCCTTTTACTCTTACTGAACAGCTGATGATCAGATTCTATTCTTAGTTCTTGTAGTACTTCACTTTCGATGATCTAGTCTACATTGAGATTAAACATGAGGTCAAACATATATTTGAGGTCAGGTATTTGCTCAATTGTTAATCCAATGCTTTTCTGCCCAATTTCCATTAACCTAGTTTTCATTCCAGTTTGTTTGCTTGCATGAATTTTGGCCAATTTAAATTTTCTTATGTACTTATATAGATCTATATTTAGTATCTGTTTAGTCAAAATGGGACTCCGCACAAAATGAGAGTCCTTTATTGAGGAGTGTTTTTTCATTATCATGAAGTACAGAGGTTGAGAGATTGACTATTAAGCTGTTTTCTTTGGTATTGATTATTTCTTCTTGTTCCGGTCGAGCAGAGGATACTGTTTTTTTTTGCTTAGACCTTCTGGTTTTTCTTGTACTTTTAGCTTTTAATGTACATGACATAAAAGGATAAATGTGCACTTAATTTAACTACTTATATTGTCAATGTGCTCTTGATATTGTCAAATAAGGAACTATACCTTGAATGTATTAGTAGAGATACCCATAACACTATTTACTAATTGGACACTTGTGAACTGGCGGTATGTTGTCCCCGTCCTTACCCAAGGGCATTAAATGTAACTCTGAGCACAAAACTACCAACTGCAAAAATAGCAATGTTTGTTCAAAAATTCGAAAATGAAAATGCAATGCTTACTGTAGCATGAAATGTTTTTTTTCTTTTTGGTAAACTTCAACTCCCATCATAAATCATACGGGGCAGAGGATAAATGAAAAATAAAAAAAGACCAACTCACCATAAAAAAGACGCTGTGAGGTCAAAACCCGTTGGTGAAGTAGTGTTGCTCTAAATTAAAAACGGAACACTGGAAACACTGAGTGCAGCGTCATTTGTATATCCAAATCAATAACGAAAGAGAAGGGAACACCCAAAAGGCAAAAAATAAACGATGAGGCAGGCATGGAACTGCAGTCAGGAGCGAGGGTGAAAGAACCCTTCCGACGGAAATAAGTGATGACCCTGCAACAATAATTAACTTGACAAATCTGCATTTAAATAAAGAAGAGTCACAGATATTTTCTTTGGGGTTGTCTTATAGCACAAAAACCAACTTTAATTACACTCAGACTTGTATCGACTTCTTTAGATTTGTTTGGAAGCTGCAACTCAAAAAATTATTTTTCAGCAGGAAAGATCGACTTGAAAAGAAACAGGAGGGGCAGATGAGACCCAAAACTTAGAAGTCAGAGATTTGGAGGTATTTGTATGAACTGTAACAATTGGAACAAGAATGTGAGGCCCATGTGTTGATTGGGACTCTGAGTTATACTGCAGATATATTTGGCCTAAATATTCATGAAAGTGCCAAATCAATGATTAGACCGAAATTTACATTTACACCAAACACCCCAAATGTTGCCATAGATGTATTTTCAGATTTGTTCATTAAAGATTTGAAAGCATTATCGAAGGCATCAAGAAAGATTTTTATGAAAAGTAGCTGCCACCAAGATAAAAAATATCATGCACTAGTACAAAAAATTAAGAGCAGAAAAGATATTGTAGTGCGACAGGCTGACAAAGGGGGCAATGTGGTCCTTTGGCCATTTGATCTTTATAACAGGGTAGCACGCTTGAGGGACCACAATTGTTATTTGAAAGTCCCACAGAGCAACATCATAGAAGTGAAAAATAAATATTTCAAAGTTTGATAAGGTGGCGCTGCCTAGGTATGCTAATACAGGCAGAATATTTATTTTTGCGAGTAGAGGACTCTGTCACACCAATCCTCTACCATATTCCTAAGGCCCACAAAAATAAAGAGAACCCACCTGGCAGACCCATTATTTCTGCCATAGGGAGTCTCTTTGACCCCATTTCTCGCTACCTGGATCAATTCTTACAGGAGTTCATTAGAAAACTTCCTGCCTACATACAGGACATGAGAGATTTTCTAAATAAGATCACAAATGTAACATGGAAAGAGTCCTATCTCTTAATCACGCTTGATGTGATGAGCCTCTACACGGGTATCTCTCACGAGGATGGTCTGCGTGCAATCCACCACTTCTTCAACACACAACCCATCTCACTTTACCAACATTCTGGGAAGTTGATGGACATGTGTAGATTGTGTCTCACGAAAAATTACTTCATGTTTGGAGGGGACACATTCAAGCAGCTCCAGACATGGCAACAGGTACCTGCTTCACCTCCAGCTATGCTAATCTGCACATGGGCTGGTGGGAAAGCAGGTGTTCAGAGTCGAATATGCACATGAATGTAAGGAAAACATAGTGGCTTGGTTTCGTTTCATCGATGACTTGTTTCTGGTGTGGGATGGGCACACTGGAATCTTCAATCCAATTTGTTCAGGAAATTATTGTTAACTGCTTGAACTTAGGATTGACAGAAACTATAAGTAGGCCATTCCTGGACCTAGACGTTTAAATTAAAGACCAGTCAGTGCATACCTGGAAACCAACCGCAGGGAACTCCATCCTGCATGCCAGGAGTTTTCATCCTCAGAAGCTAAAAATGAGCATACCTTATGCAGAGCATCTGAGGATGAAACACAACTGTAGTGAGACCCAAGCACTAGTCAAAGCACAGGATGACCTGACAAAGAGATTCATCCAAAGAGGCTATAGTCCAATGTATCGCCTTTTGTGGAAAGGGGCGACCATTCGGTCCCCCCGAACGTATGGCGGAGTACCACGATCCCCCCGGGAAGCCATCTTGGGCGGGAGGCGAGTCTCGGCTGGTATGCCCGTAGCGGCGTAGCCGGGGCGCGCCTTTTTCCCGCCCTGGAGTGGGCTGGCCTAGACACTGACGCGGCCGGCCACGCCCTTGGGGCAGGCAGGGGCGGGTTTACGCCCGCCCTGAAGACGGATAAAAGGAGCAACAAGCCAAGAAAGCATCCTCTTGTTCCTGTGCTCTGAAGCTGCACCTCCTCGCTGCACGTGAGCTCGAGACGGAACGAAGAGCCAATTTTGAGCCTGGTAATCTTTCTTTTGTCTTACAGATAGACTCTGTCGGAGAATGCCCAAGAAAGTCGGGAAGCGAGTCAGTACGGATCAGATGCTCCGCATGCTCATGAAAGAAGTAACCGATCTGAAGAAGCAGATGGCAGCGAAGGACGAGGAAGGGGGACCGAAACGACCTTCGTCGGGAGCAGCTCCTGGAGGGAGAGGCAAGAGGCCCAGGAGGGGGGCATCTGGGGGGGAAACCCCGGTTCCCGATATCCCTCTTGAAGAGCCAACTCCAGTACCGAAGGAGGGGAATCCGATTCCCGTGGTGGTCACTCCCGTGTCCGGGGAGGATATGCCTCCCGAGTTAGCAGCACAATTGGCAGCGTGGTTGGGGAAAGATAGCGAGGGCGCCACGGCTGACGACGCACAGGTGTTAATGAGACAACTGCGTGAAACTAGGGAGGCGGTGAAGGCACCATCGTCAGTTACCCCGCTGTCTCCGGTGGTAGGAAAAGCAACAGGCCCAGGTCCGGCGGCAGATGCAGCTTCCGGTTCAGGTAAGCGGCCATTGCCGATTGCGAGGGAGGGGTCTGCACCTTCACGGAGGGAGAAGGTTGCTCAGCATGTTCCTCTGGCAATTAAGGAAAAGATTTGGGCGGATGAGTATGTAAACATTTTTTCTTTGCTTACCGACCATTATGAGATGGAGCATGTTAAGAGCCAAAAGGAGCTCATGCATCCGAGTGTTTGGCGCGCAAAAATGGCCGCCTTTAAGGTCGACGAGAACATTGGTACTTGGGGCAGGGCATGGGGAATCTTTACCTCCATCATGGGCGAACGTAGGCCCGAGTTGTTGACCGAATTGCCTATTTATCAGTCACGGATCATGGAGTATTATGTATCGTATGGGGGCAATCAGTGGTTCTGCTATGATAATATTTTTAGAAAAGCGAAAGAACATGACAAAAACTTGACATGGGATTGTTACGACTCCGTTTCATGGTCAAAAATGGAGAGTACAGGAATGTTGAAAGTACCATTGGTAGGAAGTAGCGGGGGCGAGTCCTCCCGCCAATATGCTGGGACACCCTTTCGATCGGGTGCAGGTAACGACTACCACTCTAAGCCGAATGGCAACGCAGGTAAAAGGGAGATCTGTTGGAATTTTAACAGGGGTAAATGTACGAGGCCCCAGGGGTCATGTAAGTTTAGACACAAATGTGGGGGGTGTGGGCAGCCATCCCATCCTGAGTCCATGTGCAGAGCCAAAACGGGTGATAATGGTGGTAGGGGAAGCGCCAAACAGGTCTGAAATAGTCCGAGGGGCACCTTTACCTACCCCGATTGATACCATGGCAATGATTCCTTGGCTCAACGAATACCCGGATCATGCTTCCGCTGGGGTGTTGCGGAACGGGTTTTTATATGGTTTCCGCATCCCAGTGGGGGATTTTCAGGGTGTAGCAAAATGTAAGAACCAACTGTCGGTCTTGCAACATACGACCGTGGTACAGGAAAAAATAGGGAAGGAGGTTGCTCGAGGTCGAGTCGCCGGTCCATTTGATGTGCCACCGATGGCTAACTTTGTTTGTTCCCCTCTAGGGGTGGTCCCCAAGAAGGACCCGGGTGAGTTTCGACTGATACATAATTTATCAGCCCCACGTGGTCTTTCCGTAAATGATGCGATAGACCCGGAAGTGTGTTCGGTGCGGTACGCATCTTTCGATGAGGCCGTGGCCATGTTGAATCGCCTAGGGCCCGGTGCGCTGATGGCAAAATCAGATATTGAGTCAGCGTTCCGGTTGCTCCCGGTACATCTAGACGATCAGCGTCTCCTTGGTTTCATGTTTCAGGGTCACTATTACATGGATAAATGTATGCCAATGGGATGCTCGATATCTTGTGCCTATTTTGAGAAATTCAGTTGTTTTCTGCAATGGGTCTTCACAAAGGAGACGGGTTTTCGAAATGTTATGCATTATCTCGATGACTTTTTGTTTCTGGGGGCAGCCGGGGATCCAGAATGTGGACAGGCTTTGAATGAATTTTGTGTTTTAATGAAGCATTTTGGTGTGCCATTGGCACCAGGTAAGACTGTGGGTCCCTCGACTTGCCTCGAGTTTCTGGGGATCGAGCTCGACTCAGAGGAAGGTTGTTTTCGATTACCGAGAGAAAAAGTGTTAAGATTCAGGGCATCCCTGGAAACATGTATTAGTGTGTCTAAGGTCAAACTGCTTCAATTACAACAATTGGTGGGCCAGCTGAATTTTGCCCTGAGAGTAATGCCGATGGCCCGCCCCTTTTCCCGCTCGATCGCTCAAGCCATGGTCGGCCTGAAAGAGGGTCATCATCGCACAAGGCTGTCGGCAGAGGTTCGCCAGGACATGCGCATTTGGTTGGCATTTCTGGCGGATTTCAATGGTCGAATAGTCTGGAACAAACCGGCGGTGTCCTCCGAGGAGCTGGGGCTGTGGACAGATTCGGCTGGGAGCATTGGTTTTGGTGCCATATTCGGCACACAATGGTCGGCTCAAAAATGGCCGTCATGGTGGCATGAGTGTGGGCTGACAAGTAACATTGCGTTTCTGGAACTTTTTCCCATTCTGGTGGCCCTGAAAACTTGGCCCGAGGGATTCAGAGATCACTCTGTGGTTTTCTGGTCTGATAACATGACCGTGGTTGAGTGTATCAATAGCCAGGCAGCACGATGCAAATGGATTCTGAGATTGCTCAAAGAAATTGTGTTATTGTGCATGCAATTGAATGTGCTATTTAAGGCGAGACATGTGCCGGGGGTAATGAACCAAGCGGCTGATGCGCTTTCTCGTTTTCGTATGCAGGCCTTCTGGGGTTTTCTGCCCACAGCGGACTCAGTGGCGGCACCCTTTCCCGAAGCTCTTTGGTCTCTCGGTGCCCCGAGCTACAGAACCTCGTGGGAGAGAGTTTAGCACCCAGGACGAGGAAGGCATATGAAGGGGCGTTCCGTTCCTATTGGGCCTTTTTAGGGGCTGCTAGGGGGGAGCTTTGGGGCCAGGAGGAGTTAGTAGTAAGATTTTTGCTGTCTTTACATCAGGCAGGCCAATCAGTGGCTACGGCCCAGAGGCATCGGGCCGCCATTTCCTTTATGGCAAGGGCTCATGGGATCCAGGACCCGACTGCGTCTTTCGTTGTGCAAAAAGCGCTACGTGGGTGGCAACGCCTTGAGGGTCGCAGAGTAGATGAAAGGCGCCCGATAGGTCTGGATAAGTTGGCCCTGTTGTTTTCTGTACTTCCTGCAACGTGTTCATCCCAGTATGAAACAGTGTTATTCCGAGCCGCTTTTGCGCTAGCATTCCATGGGGCTATGCGGGTAAGCGAACTGGTGGCGAAGAACAAGCAGGATGCCATGGGGGGACTGTGCCGAGGGCACGTTCAGGTCAGAGGGGAGACAATGACTGTCTCGTTTGTCAAGTCCAAGACCGATCAGGGTTCGATGGGGGACTGCATAATCATACAAAGGATTCCCGGGTCTCCCATGTGCCCTGTGGTGTGCGTAGAAGATTATTTAGCGCAAAGGGTGGCATCATGGGGGGGGACCTTGTTGAGACACGCTGACGCCACCCCACTGACGAGGTTTCAGTTTCAGCGGGTGCTTGCGATGTCGATTTCGGCCGCGGGCTTGAACCCCGGCGAGTTTGGGACCCATTCCTTTCGGATAGGGGCTGCTACAGAGGCTACAGCCAGGGGTCTGAGTGTTGAACAAGTAAAACGTGTGGGGCGTTGGTCCTCGAATTGTTATAAGAGGTATGTGCGGTTGCACATGTTGTGAAGCTGTAATGATGTACTCACACTTCTTGTTTTTGTTTGGTTTTCAGTTGCGCGAGCCTACGAGGCGGGGCGGACTGTGCAGTCGACCCGACACCGGGGGGCCAGCGGTCAGACATCACCGGCTGTGAAAAAGGAGGTGCGGGTCGTGGGCCACTCATACGTGAGGCGTGCCGCGGACGTATTCAAAGCAGGTGACATGATTCACGCGGCTGGGGAATACGGGTACAGGGTGTCCTTCTACGGAATGGGCGGGCTCTGTATTGACCAGTTTCAATCATTTTTCGAGGGTTTGTTAGGGCGGACGAGGTCACCGCCGTCTGTGGTCATAGTACATCTTGGGGGCAACGATTTGGTGACCACTGGTAGACGACTTCTTCTTGAGGGGATGCTTTCCACTGTAAGTTGGTTAGCGAGAAGAGTTCCAGGGTGCACAATTGCATGGTCCCATATGATTCCGCGGAAAGTGTGGCGGGGTGCTATTTCGGTTTCTGCTCTGAATCATTCAGTAAGGAAAATTAATAATAAAATGAGTAGATTGTTCCGTTCAAGTACACTGCATTCTGTTTCGCATGGGTATATTAAAGGGGACAGTATGTATTTGGGGGATGGTGTTCATTTGTCCCGGATGGGGAACGAGTTACTCATAGGAGACCTCATAGCTTGGTTAAAGAGTTTATAACATGACCTTTAGGCAGGAGTGTTGTGGGGGGTCCGGATAGCCGGTCAACTATCCGGCCTGTGGCGGTAAGGTCATGATCGGTGAGCAGTAATTGGAAGATCCCTATGGGTGGGCGTCACCCATTACGAATGGGAGCGCTCCAGGGAGGTGGCCATTGGCCCCTCAACGGGGAGGCGGTCCCTTCTAAGGATGGGCCGCCGAAAGGAAAGGAAAGGCGGTCAAGGCCCCTTCCTGGGTAGGAGGGGCTACAGCCCCCTCCTGGGGAATTTCCCGGAGCCAGGACATCTGCGACGGCAGATGTGGTAAGTTGTGTGGGGTTTGGGAGGGGGTTTACGCTACCTTCTAGACACCTCACACGAGTCCTCGGACGACCTTTAAATGGCGTCGAGTTTATTGGGGCCCCCGTCAAGTCAAGGGAAATTGGTAGATGCACGTGAGGTACACCTCTGTGCGGTCGCCCCTCACAAGTGAGGGGGATATTTCTGGTTTAGGGATCTGACACCGGTTACGACCTTGCCGTTGGCCCTTAAACGTTAGGATGTACAATTTCAAGTTAAATGCTTTGTAGGATGTTAGTTCGGCTAGGTGAACCTTTGTATTAGAGAATATGTTAAGGTTAGCCAAATATCGCAATGTGGAAATGAAATTGTACATAATATGAAACTGTTATTTTAATGTTTTAATTTTGTTTCATATTTTAATAAATACGGCCGGGAGGGTCACTCCCTCCCGTCTTCCAAAAAGTTCAGAACCGTTTCCGGTTTCCCATTCCTTGGAGATTGTGTTGAGAGGGGGTGGCGGGTATCTCAGCCATATGGAAAGGGGCGACCATTCGGTCCCCCCGAACGTATGGTGGAGTACCACGATCCCCCCGGGAAGCCATCTTGGGCGGGAGGCGAGTCTCGGCTGGTATGCCCGTAGCGGCGTAGCCGGGGCGCGCCTTTTTCCCGCCCTGGAGTGGGCTGGCCTAGACACTGACGCGGCCGGCCACGCCCTTGGGGCAGGCAGGGGCGGGTTTACGCCCGCCCTGAAGACGGATAAAAGGAGCAACAAGCCAAGAAAGCATCCTCTTGTTCCTGTGCTCTGAAGCTGCACCTCCTCGCTGCACGTGAGCTCGAGACGGAACGAAGAGCCAATTTTGACCCACCCACCAGCCCCTGAGGACAGCAAGTGGTTTTTGAATAAAGTTTGATGTGGTGATTCTATTTCTTGCAGGTTGTGATGAGTATCGTGATAACTTTGAATATGCAATAAAGATTGGTCAATTTGTAGTAGGTTTTGCAAATAAAGTAATTCTGCACGAGTGTTGATCAGTAATCATGCTTTTAATAAATTGTAATTATTACTGTCATTTAGTAATTTAGTCATTTAGTAATTTAGTTAGAATTGTCGTATTTATTTTGGTCGGGCGGTAAGGTCATGATCGGTGAGCAGTAATTGGAAGATCCCTATGGGTGGGCGTCACCCATTACGGATGGGAGCGCTCGAGGGAGGTGGCCATTGGCCCCTCAACGGGGAGGCGGTCCCTTCTAAGGATGGGCCGCCGAAAGGAAAGGAAAGGCGGTCAAGGCCCCTTCCTGGGTAGGAGGGGCTACAGCCCCCTCCTGGGGAATTTCCCGGGGCCAGGACATCTGCGACGGCAGATGTGGTAAGTTGTGTGGGGTTTGGGAGGGGGTTTACGCTACCTTCTAGACACCTCACACGAGTCCTCAGACGACCTTTAAATGGCGTCGAGTTTATTGGGGCCCCCGTCAAGTCAAGGGAAATTGGTAGATGCACGTGAGGTACACCTCTGTGCGGTCGCCCCTCACAAGTGAGGGGGATATTTCTGGTTTAGGGATCTGACACCGGTTACGACCTTGCCGTTGGCCCTTAAACGTTAGGATGTACAATTTCAAGTTAAATGCTTTGTAGGATGTTAGTTCGGCTAGGTGAACCTTTGTATTAGAGAATATGTTAAGGTTAGCCAAATATCGCAATGTGGAAATGAAATTGTACATAATATGAAACTGTTATTTTAATGTTTTAATTTTGTTTCATATTTTAATAAATACGGCCGGGAGGGTCACTCCCTCCCGTCTTCCAAAAAGTTCAGAACCGTTTCCGGTTTCCCATTCCTTGGGGATTGTGTTGAGAGGGGGTGGCGGGTATCTCAGCCATATGGATAATGACTCATTGCTCTTTTTTTGACCAGTAAACTTAGGTGCATATTATCGAAGACCAGTGTTAAAATTATCGCTGTTTTATTGGCAAGAAACTGCCGATAAAATGGCGATAATGACCATGATAATACGGCCTTGTTATTTCCCATAGAAGCCCATGTTAACACCAGAACATAGGCTTCTATGTCAATTAACAAGGATGTAATATCAAGCCTACCCTCCCAACATTAACAAAAAACCATAGGCCATTGTAAATTATCATTGCAGCCCAAGTTCTGATGTTAACCTAGGCTGCTATGGTTATTCACAAGGGCATATTATCAAGCCCATTATTGCCGCTTTATCTGCAGGTTCCTGCCAATAAAAGCAAAGATAATGTATCGCCTTTTGTTGATAATATGGCCCATCGCTCTTTTCTTTACCAGTAAACTTAGGTGTATATTATCAAGGACCGTTGTTAAAATTATCGCTGTTTTTTGGCAGGAATCTGCCGATTAAACAGCGATAATGAGCTTCATAATACGGCCTTGTCATTTCCCATCGAAGCCCATGTTAACGCCAGAACATAGGCTTCTATGGGAATTTACAAGGACATATTATCAAGCCCACCCTCCCAACATTAATAAAAAACTCCAGACAATGCAGGTACCCGGAGCTGGAAGGTCATTTTACATATCACTGCCCCAGAAATGTGGCGTTCCCCACGACGTGTACGAGGAGAGAGAGAGAGAGCTCAAAACATATATTTTTTTTTAAAAAGACCAAAGGGGTGCCGCTCATTGAGACTGTGAGAGTAGGACTGTAACCCCTCCGCATACTTCAAAATAAAACCAGAGGAGTGCCGTTCCCCTCTGCTCAGTGCACCTTACAAGCCCCCATTATGCAGAAAAATTGCCCCCGTAATTTGCCCCCCTGGGACCTAATGAATAAAACTGACTTCTACTTTTTTTCACCTTTTCCACCGTGTACAAGTACTGCAGGAGTACCCCGCCATTTTTTTTTAAATAAAAAATTGAGCCTAAAGATCCATGTACCACCCCCTGACCAAGACTATAGACTCAGAATCTTTCCACCCTGCCCCGTTTCCTTATTTCTCAACTTTGTTTTACTGTTTTCTTGTGACTCTCCACTGCCGACAAACAACATGCTGCCAACACTTCCTGTTTGGAGTATTGACAGCCAATCAGCATGCAGCTCCTGCTCGTAATTGTACGTATTTCCATACGCGTATGACCAGTAAACTTAGGTGCATATTATCAAGAACCGGTGTTAAAATTATCGCCGTTTTATTGTCAGGAAACTGCCGATAAAACAGCGATAATGAGCTTCATAATACGGTCTTGTTATTTCCTGTAGAAGCCCATGTTAAGACCAGAACATAGGCTTCTATGGGAATTTACAAGGACGTATTATCAAGCCCACCCTCCCAACATTAATAAAAAACTCCAGACAATACAGGAAGGTCATTTTACATATCACTGCCCCAGAAATGTGGCGTTCCCCGCGACGTGTATGGGGAGAGAGACAGAGAGAGCTCAAAACACATATTTTTTTAAAAAGACCCGGGGGGTGCCACTCACCGAGACTGCGGGGAGTAGAACCGTAACCCCTGCATACTTCAAAATAAAACCAGAGGAGTGCCATTCCCCAGTGCTCGGGGCACCTTACAAGCCACCATTATGCAGAAAAATCGCCCCCGTAATTTGCCCCCCGGGACATAATGAATAAAACGGACTTCTACCTATTTTTCACCTTTTCCACCGCATACAAGTACTGCACGAGTACCCCGCCATTTTTTATAAAAAAAAAAAATATTGAGCCTAAAGATCCACGTACGACCCCCTGACCAAGACTATGGGCTCAGAATGTTTCTACCCTGCCCCGTTTCCTTATTTCTCAACTTTGTTTTACTGTTTTCTTGTGACTCTGCTCTCCCGACAAACAACATGGCTGCCAACACTTCCTGGTTTGGAGTATTGACAGCCAATCAGCATGCAGCTCCTGCTCGTAATTGTATGTATTTCCAGACACGTACGCTGTGATTTTTCTTTAAAAAATTAAAATAAAAAATCACGCCTAAACATCCATGTACGACCCCCTGAGCAAGCCTAGATGGTCAGAATGTCTCTACGCTACCCCCTTCCCTTATTTCTCAACTTTGTTTTACTGTTTTCTTGTGACTGGGTTCTAGCGAGGCACAAGATGGCCATCAACACTTAATGGTTTCGATTGTTGACAGACAGTTCACAGCCAATCAGCATGCAGCTCGTAATTGAACAGATTTCAGTATGCGTACTGAACTCCGTCTCTAGATATCGCTATGAATTTACTTGCAATTTTCTCAGAAACTACTGAACGGATTTACACCATTTAACAAAAAGCACAATCTGCGAACAGAGCTCTACCTCTCTGCCAAATTTTGTGTAATTCCGTTCAGCCGTTCGGGCTGTAGCCCTGGCTAAAGGTCCCTATGGAAAATTGCATGAGGAAAACTCATTTTGGAACCCCCCTTTTTTCTTGGCCCCTGCTTAACAAAACACCCCCAAACTTTCAGGGAAGGAGCAGAACCGAGCAGGCCATATTCTTGGAGACATTCGCGAAGATTCGTCTACCGGCGCTAAAGTTATTCCAAATAGAATGTTGTGGGTTTCCTATGGAAACTAGGTCCTAACTATAACTACCCACTGGCGACCAGTAGGTATATATATATATATATATATATATATATATATATATATATATATATATATATATATATAAGCACAAAGTTCGTAGCTGATCCCAAGCCACTGGTTCGGCGGGCTCACGGCTGGGGTAGCCACCCCCAAAATACTCACACGTGAAATCCGGCGCAATCCTTTCCAAGTAAATCAAAAGGAATCACACAGGAGCCGTGGCCTCTATTTCAGTGCAGATTTATTGCAGACACAAACGTCCTACGCGTTTCGGAGTGGAACACTCCTTCGTCACGGGCAAACTTTGTGCATTTCATCTTTGTTAATAAAGTTAATCAACATGTCACGTGATTTAGTAAACATAAACAAAATACTTCTTCATATTATACATCATATGAGTATCTGCAGTATTTATAAGTTTGTTCAAGGTTTTAAGTGTCAACGGAAGGTAAATGACTAGCATTTCTAGAACAGTATTTTAGCATATTAAGAACTCCCTGATTTATAAATGCAGCGTTCGAGTGACGCATTCAAGTAGCACTCATTAACTTATAACAGTTAAAGACCATCTTTCAAATGATTACTTGTATTAATTCAAAATGAGGAATAGTGCTCAAGTCTGGTCGACATAAATACGGTTAGAATAAATACCGTGTAAGTAAATTAAAGTCGGCCGTCCTGGGTTTCGAACCCCTGTTGGTCAAAAAGTTGAGCAGTGGTGTATTAGTCCACCGCGCTACGGGAATATTACCTCATATCTTCCCGAAAGAGTGCTGCTTAAGTTAAGCTCGCTTCTATGAATGGTATGAATAACTGCTGAAAACAGTCTCGACATTTAGACTGAAATTCTGCTTCATCGGTTGTAAATGCCCCAGTGGGCGAAACATAATTATGAAACCAAATCGTACTGTACAAGTTTTTGCTGGTATCAATTATAATACGTGAATAATACTGCTAATTCCTGAGTAATAGAACACATATATTTTAGTTGAACTGTGCTAACTAAAATATATGTGTTCTATTAGGACCCCCATGTTCCTTAAACATATTTTTTAGACTCTACGACAATGAGGTAAACAGTGTGTAATTTGAGTGCCGATATCTGTTTATACAGGGGCTTCGTTTCAGACATTGAATGGTTTATTTCAAACAGTGATGTTCATGTTTGATAAAGTTTGTTTTTGCGTTTGATACTCAGGAATTAGCAGTATTATTCACGTATTATAATTGATACCAGCAAAAACTTGTACAGTACGATTTGGTTTCATAATTATGTTTCGCCCACTGGGGCATTTACAACCGATGAAGCAGAATTTCAGTCTAAATGTCGAGACTGTTTTCAGCAGTTATTCATACCATTCATAGAAGCGAGCTTAACTTAAGCAGCACTCTTTCGGGAAGATATGAGGTAATATTCCCGTAGCGCGGTCGACTAATACACCACTGCTCAACTTTTTGACCAACAGGGGTTCGAAACCCAGGACGGCCGACTTTAATTTACTTACACGGTATTTATTCTAACCGTATTTATGTCGACCAGACTTGAGCACTATTCCTCATTTTGAATTAATACAAGTAATCATTTGAAAGATGGTCTTTAACTGTTATAAGTTAATGAGTGCTACTTGAATGCGTCACTCGAACGCTGCATTTATAAATCAGGGAGTTCTTAATATGCTAAAATACTGTTCTAGAAATGCTAGTCATTTACCTTCCGTTGACACTTAAAACCTTGAACAAACTTATAAATACTGCAGATACTCATATGATGTATAATATGAAGAAGTATTTTGTTTATGTTTACTAAATCACGTGACATGTTGATTAACTTTATTAACAAAGATGAAATGCACAAAGTTTGCCCGTGACGAAGGAGTGTTCCACTCCGAAACGCGTAGGACGTTTGTGTCTGCAATAAATCTGCACTGAAATAGAGGCCACGGCTCCTGTGTGATTCCTTTTGATTTACTTGGAAAGGATTGCGCCGGATTTCACGTGTGAATATATATATATATATATATATATATATATATATATATATATATATATATATATATATATATATATATATATATATATATATATATATATATATATATATATATATATATATATATATATATATATATATATATATATTCACTGAAAAAACCATAGGTTTCACACCAGTTATAGTTAGCTGGAAATTTTACTGATATAAAACCATTGAAATTCCCACGTTATAGTTAGTCGGACTCACTATAACTTGCGCGTGCAATGCACTGCTGATGACATCACATATTACATCACTCATGACATGGTGAGTGACATCACTCATGACATCACTGATGACACCATCCAGTGAATATGTGTCTTTCTGAAAAATAAATATTAGTGAGTTATGTTTAAATATTTAAATACATATATTAGTGTTTCACTTTGTGTATAAGTGGCTACATGTGTTGATAAGTAGCTACATGCGTATGTATATGGGTTATTTGATATTTTTATTAGTATCAGTTTGAGTGTCTATATGGTTTGGTGGGGGTATTACTTAGCACATAGATGCATGAGTGACTGACTCTTTGTTTGTATGTGTTTTGAAGACAGCATATGTACAGGACTGTATGGGTGGATGAGTGTCTATATGTGTTTGTTAGTGAGTGAATGACTGTCTCACTAGTGTCTTTATCAGTAACTACATATGTTTTAATCTAGTATATATGAATATTGATGTATATAAGTGAGTATATGTGAGAGTAAGAGATTGTAAGAGTTCCTGTTTAAATAAGTATGTGTTTCTATAAGTGATTGTTTAAGAGAATAAATATGTGTAATTTTCAATAGAAGTAAGGTGGAAGTGTGTGTATAACTCTATATTCAAATAAATGGTTGTTCAATAGTTTATTTGCACGTGTGAATATGTGTGTGAGTAACTTTTGGATGAATGTCGGTGTGTAACAGGATGTATAGGTGTATCTCTTCATATAATGAGTGAGTATATGTATGAGTGACTATATAGAACTGTTGGTGAATGAGTGGATGTGTATATAGATAGTGGAAGTACAGAATTGCTTGTTGTAACTGATATAGGTATGTCCATTTTTTAAAAATTTCAGTTTCTATTTTTGAATATGTGTCTCAAGGGTTACTTTACACTGAGAGGAGGTCTGTCACTGTGTCACAAGGATGGTGTCATCAGTGATGTCATGAGTGATGTCACTCACCATGTCATGAGTGATGTATTCTGTGATGTCATCAGCAGTGCATTGCACGCGCAAGTTATAGTGAGTCCGACTAACTATAACGTGGGAATTTCAATGGTTTTATATCAGTAAAATTTCCAGCTAACTATAACTGGTGTGAAACCTATGGTTTTTTCAGTGAATTTCATAGGTTTTTTAAATGCTAATTCCTAACTATAACTGGTGTGAAACCTATGGTTTTTTCAGTGAATTTCATAGGTTTTTTAAATGCTAATTCCTAACTATAACCGGTGTGAAACCTATGGTTTTTTCAGTGAATTTCATAGGTTTTGTTAATGCTAATTCCTAACTATAAGTTTCACTTTATAAATAAGACTGTTAGCACTCTAGTTGTTCTTTTTAACACTCTGGTACATTCTGTCATTGGGCTACAGTTGGGCTACATCTAGTTGAAATTTGGGCTACATTTACAATTTTTGGTCTCTGGTGGCCATCTTTGGGCTACATTGGGCTACTTTGGGCTACATTTGGGCTACATTTTGGCTCTAACATATATTAAGCCCAATGTAGCACAATACATATTTTTATAAAGTTAATTTTTTTACAAACCACTTCAGAATAGGGCTACCTGTCCCTACAATTATCCCATTTTTTTTTTTTTAATTTTTGGGGGGAGCGCTCCCAGAGCGCGCCCCGGAGTGCGCCCCGAAAAGCGTATTTCTGAAAAGCGGCACGGGCGCGCTCCGGGGAGCGTCCCGTGAGCGCCAATATCGCAAACGAAAACATGATCGTGACGTATCGCGTAGCCGCGACCGCGTGATACGCACGGCGTAAGCGCACCCGGAAGTACTCGAGCGAATACGATCGCACAACGTAAACTTCCGACGCGCTTACGCTGCGCGCCCCCGGGCGCGTAGCGTAAGCGCGTCGGGTCATGTGAGCAGAAAATAACACTTTTCATTGGTTCATAACAGTTTTAGTTTCATAATGATGAAGCCCCTGGTCTTGTGACCTGAAAATAACACTTCTCATTGGTTCAGGACAGTTTTTTTTCTAAATGATGAAAGACCCCACCTTTTTTCCTTATTCTGACTTTGTCCTTTGACTGAGGAAGACCTGTTTGTTGCTCTCTCTACTTTTTTGCTCCAAATAATGGCTTCAGTAGTAGCATCAGCTGGTGCATCTGCCCCACCACCACCACCACAACCACCAAGAGGACCAGCTCCAAATTATATTGGTGGTCAAGAACAGGAGGAGGAGGAAGAGAGAGGAAGAGGAGGAGGGGAGAAGAAGATGGCTGCCAGAAGAAAATACACCTTACAAACCCAAACCACACATTGTATAGCAGTTTTTTTCAATCCCAGAGGGGGAAAAAAAGGTGAATGCGCCCAAGGTGACTTGCCTCATCTGCAATGATGAACTTTCACGGGGCAACCCAAACAAAAAATATTCTTTTGGTAACTATACCATGATTCGGCACATGACCAGAAAGCACCCAAACAACTACTCTCGTGCAGAGTTCAGGGAACTGGCCAGTAACCTCCCCCAGTCATCAAGGACCCCCTCTCAAAGAAACCAACCCACCTCATCAGAACCAGAAACATCCGAGGTGATGCCTTGCATTCAGCCGAGATTTGCTGATTTTAAAATCACTTGTTCTGCATGTGGCAAGCTTTTCGCCTATGGCGAAAAAAGCGTTAAGCTCATCGTCCTTGCAGGTGATAATCACAAGTGCCCCAAAAAGAAGTAATTTTTTGGGTTTTTTGTTTTTTTGCTCCAGTTGAGCCAGTTTCAATTCCCTTTTTTTGTTTCTCCCCCTAAAAAAATACAAAAAAATATAAAACTGTTTTGAAAAGCCAATTAAAGTTCAAAAAGTTCAAAAAACACAAAAAAAATATAAAACAACAAAAAGAAGAAAAAAAAAGTTCTTTTTAGAACTACCTCCAATTTCTAAATAAAAACTTCATTTTTTTAAAACTCTGTCATCTTTTTCCCTCATTTTACGCTCCCCGGTGCGCTACCTGGTGCGCGTACCGGGCGCTTCCCCCGCGCAAAACGGAAAAAAAAAAAATATTTTAAATGCCCCGCGGGGCCCTTTTATAGCCCCCACATCAAACCTAGGGGGTCAAAGGGGTCTATCCCTGACGCCTTATGGTCAGTTCCCCCTTTGTTTTAGCCACCTCTTATGTCTCGATTTTACCGAGACACAAGATGGCGGCCGCTCTGGACTGTTTCGAATGTTTACAGACACCCGAGAGCCAATCAGCTTTCCATGCGCACCTCGCGTCACGCGCCTGGAGCGCTCCCGGGTGCGCGCACCGGTGCGCTGCTATAGATATATATATTTTTTGTAACCTAAATTACTCAAAATCCACTGCAGCACATATCTTGAGACATAGCAAAGGCACATCAGGCTACCAATCCCTACAATTTTGCCAAATTTGGTGGAAATCCATTCAGCCGTTCGGGTTAAAAGTGAAATCGACCGCCCTATGGAAATTAACATGGGGAAAACGCGTTTTGGGACCCCCCTTTTATCTCAGCCCCCGCTTGACGTATCCCCCCCAAACTTTCAAGGAAGGACCGGAGCTCGACGAGGCCATTTTCAGGAAATTTTCAGGCAGATTCGTCAACCGGTGCCAAAGTTATTCCAAATAGAATTTTGAGATTTAACATTGAAAAAAATCCTAACTATAACTACCTACTGGCGACCGCCAGTAGGTAATACATATACACATATACATATATATATTTGATGTGACCAAGGCCGCTGGGACGGCCGAAACGCGTTATGACTACCAGGTTAATGGCTAAATAAACAAGATGCTGAAAAAAGTTGGTCCTTGCCTCGTGTTTCACTGAGGGAGCGCTGCTGCTAGGTATTTGCAGATATATATATATATATATATAATTACCTACTGGCGGTCGTTAGTAGGTATATATAGTTAGGATTTTTTCTCTATGGAACTTTTGAAAATTCTATGTCTAATAACTTTGGCGTTTGTGGACGGAATCGGCTGAAATTTTCAGGAAAATGGCACATCTTGTTTCTGAGCAGCCCCTGAAAATTTTGGGGGGGGGTTCGTCAAGGGGGGGCCGAGAAAAAAGGGGGGTCCCAAAACGCGTTTTTCCCATTCATTTTTCCATAGGGCGTTTGGCCTCACTTTTAGCTCGAACGGCTGAATGGATTTACATGAAACTTGGCAAAATTGTAGGGACTGTTAGCCCGTTGTGCCTTTGCTGGGTCTCAATATATGTGCTCCAGTGGATTTTGAGAAATTAACGTTTAAAAAAACAGATATATCTGTGACAGCGTCCCGGATAGTGCTCCAGATCGCGTACTTTTCGCGTAACGGAGCTTTGCAAAGCGAAGCTGATTGGCTTTCCGGTGTCTGTCAACATTCTAAACAGTCCGGTGCGGCCGCCATCTTGTCTCTCGGTAGGATCGAGAGACAAAAGGAGGAGAAAAATGAAGGGGGAATTTAATGAAAGGGGGCAAGGTAGACTCCTCTTGACCCCCTAGGAATGATGTTGGGGTTATTAAAGGGTCCCGTGGGGCAAATAAAAAAAAAATGATTTTTTCAGTTTAATAAGGTTTTTATTTTGTTTAAAAAAAATAGTACAGCATAATATAACAGCATGACATAGAACAGAACCAATATGAGATAATCATGAAAGATAAGTGGAGATGAAAAAAGGTTCAGATAAAATATGAAATGGAAGAAAATAGAAGAGAGAAAGAAAGATAAGAAAAGAAAAGTTGTCATCAGTGATGTCATTTGAGTTGTCATCAGTGATGTCATCAGTGATGTCACTGACCATGTCATGAATGATGTAATATGTGACATCATCAGCAGTGGATTGCGGGTGCGCGATATATAGTTATTGCAACTAACTATATATGCAAATTTCTATGGTTTTGTGCGAGTAAATTAAGGTTTTGTAAATGCTAATCCCTAACTATATATGGTCTATAACCTATGGTTTTTTCAGTGAATTTTCAAGGTTTTGTAAATGCTAATTCCTAACTAAATATGGTCTATAACCTATGGTTTTTTCAGTGAATATATATATATTCACTGAAAAAACCATAGGTTTGACACCAGTTATAGTTAGCTGGAAATTTTACTGACATAAAACCAATGAAATTCCACGTTATAGTTAGTTGGACTCACTATAACTTGCGCGTGCAATGCACTGCTGATGACGTCACATATTACATCACTCATGACATGGTTAGTGACATCACTGATGACATCACTGATGACACTATCCTTGTGACAGAGAGACTGATCTTCTTTCACTGTAAAGTAACCCTTGAAACACATATTGAAAAATAAAAACTAACATTTTCCAAAAAAATGGTGATACCCATACCAGTTACAACAACCAATTCAGTAATACCACCATCTATATACACATCCACTCATTCATCAACAGTTCTACATAGTCACTCATACATATATTCACTCATCATATGTAGTGAAACACGTATACATCCTATTACACACCGACAGTCATCCAAAAGTTACTCACACACATAATCACACATGCAAATAAACTATTGTGCATCTATTAATTTGCATATACAGCTATACACACACTACCACCTTACTTCTAAGGAAACTTACACATACTCACTCTCTTAAACAATTACTTATAGAAATACATCCTTATTTAAACAGGAACTTTTACAATCTCACATATACTCATTTATAAACATCAATATTCACATATATCAAATTAAAACGTATGTCGTTAATGATAAAGACACTAGTGAGATACTCTTTTACTCACTAGCACACACATATACACACTTATCTACCCATACAGTCCTGCACATATGTTGTCTTCAAAACACATACAAACAGTGAGTCAGTCACTAATGCATCAATATTGTAAGTAATTCCTACACTAAACAATACAAACACTCATACTGATACTAATAAAACATCTAATAATCCATGTACATACACATGTACCTACTCACCAACCCATGCAGTTACTTATAGACAAAGTGCAACACTAATACATATATTTAAAATTTTAAACATTACTCACTAATATTTATTTTTCAGAAAGACACACATTCACTGGATGGTGTCATCAGTGATGTCATCAGTGATGTCACTAACCATGTCATGAGTGATGTAATATGTGACGTCATCAGCAGTGCATTGCACGCGCAAGTTATAGTGAGTCCAACTAACTATAACGTGGAATTTCATTGGTTTTATGTCAGTAAAATTTCCAGCTAACTATAACTGGTGTCAAACCTATGGTTTTTTCAGTGAATTTCATAGGTTTTTTAAATGCTACTTCCTAACTATAACGTGTGTAAAACCTATGGTTTTTTCAGTGAATTTCATAGGTTTTTCAAATGCTATTTCCTAACTATAACGTGTGTAAAACCTATGGTTTTTTCAGTGAATTTCATAGGTTTTTTGAATGCTAGTTCCTAAGTATGAAAGATATACCTGAAATAAATATCGACATACCAATCTTACGTGCAGAACCGAGTGCACCCACCCACCTATTTATTTCATGAAAGGTTTCCAATTTAAACCAAATGAATTTCTTCATAGACCAATTAAAGAACTTATAGTACGTTAAGACACTCAACCTAGGCTTTTTTTTGTCATATAAACGTTTTAATTAAATGGAGCCGAATTTTTTTAATTGTTCGGGCGTGACTGGTTGTACACACCTTAATATTTTTTTTTAAAAATATAAAAGGTTTTATAATTTATTTATTGTATACTTAAATCGAGCTCTAAAACTATGTGAAATCTGTATGTGTTTGAATTCACTTCTTTTCACGTTTTTAAACTTCAGTAAAGAACATCGCTACTTCCA
Organism: Lissotriton vulgaris; assembly: GCF_964263255.1. NCBI lineage: Eukaryota > Metazoa > Chordata > Amphibia > Caudata > Salamandridae > Lissotriton > Lissotriton vulgaris. The sequence continues at coordinate 118,314 of NW_028249051.1, read as the reverse complement.
AATCACGTTCGTAACTAGATAGTGTCACCGCCTACACATCCTAAGAAGCGCATGTAAAGTCATGTGACTTCAAAACAAGACTTCCAATTCGTTCTTAGTAGTTTCTGTTCTGGAATTTACACGAAGCACTCCACCCACTTTCCTCACAATCTTTTCTACTCTCAAGAGACAACAACGTCGAGCATCTTCCGGAAAACTGTGCTGAAATGGCTGCCCTTCCGCATTCATCTTCCGAATCTGAAGGAAATGAGCGACCACCGTTAAGAAGAAAAAAGGAATCTTTCATTTGGCAATTTTTTACTTATGCTGAAGATCAAAAGAAAGTGAATGCGCCAAAAGTAACCTGCACGATATTCAATTCGGAGCTCTCAAGGGGAAATCCAAATAGAAAATATTCCTTTTCTATACACACCATGCAGCGGCATGTTAAACAAAGGCACCCTGAGCATTATGCAAAAGCATCGACAAGAGCCCTGGCCACGCTATTACCATCAGAGGTGGCCAGCACATCTTCTGGTGGACGACCTGTATCTCCATCGAGTGCTGAGATGGACTTGAGACCATATCTTGCGAAGGTGCACATGAAATGCAACGAGTGTGGAGAAATTCTTTTGTATGGAGAGCAGAGCCTCGTTCTTATTAAACTCAAAATTGAAAGTCATAAATGCCCCAAGAAAAGATACATTTCTTCACTTCATTTTCATGGTATTACATACTGAAAAATGTAGTAGCAACTTCAAGAATCGAAAGCATCATAACACTTGTTTCCCCCCCCCAAAAAAAAAAAAAATCTTTTCAGAACTAACTCTTTCTACCAAAACGTGCTCCAAGAGCATATTATGAGATGTTTTTTCGCCGCTTTATTTTAGTGCGAGACCGGGTGCGCGCACCCTCCTATCGCGTACAGGACCTGAGAAGACTTGCATGTGAAGTCATGTGACTTCAAAACAACACTTCTAATTGGTTCTTGGTAGTTTCTATTCTGGAATTTACACGCAGCACTCCACCCACTTCCATCACTTTCTTTTCTACTCTCAAGAGAGAACAACGTCGAACATCTTCCCGAAGACTTTGCTGCAATGGCTACCATTCCGCATTCATCTTCCGAATCTGAAGGAAATGAGCGACCACCTTTGACAAGAAAAACGGAGGCCACGCTATTACCATCAGAAGTAACCAGCACATCTTCCGGTGGACGACCTGTATCTCCATCGAGTGCTGAAATGGACTTGAAACCATATCTGGCGAACGTGCACATGAAATGCAAGAACTGTGGAAAACTTCTTGTATACGGAGAGCAAAGCTTTATTCTAATTAAACACAAAATTGAGAGTCATAAATGCTCCAAGAAAAGTTAAATTTCTTCACTTTATTTGCATAGTTTGACATACTGAAAAATGTCGTAGCAACTTTAAGAAATCAAAAGCATCATAACACTTGTTTCCAAAAAAAAAAAAAAAAAAAGTTCTTTTCAGAACTAACTCTTTGTACCAAAACGAGCTCCAAGAGCATATTAGCTGATATTTTCTCGCCGCTTTCTTTTAGTGTGCGACCAGGTGCGCGCACCCACCTATCGCGTAGAAATAGCGAGACACGCATGTGCAGTCATGTGACTTTAAAACAACACTTCCAATTGGTTCTTACTAGTTTCTATTCTGCAATTTACACGGAACACTCCACCCACTTCCCTAGAAAACCAGTTTATCGAAAAACTTTTAAAGCCTCCCCTTATGAAACATTCAACATCGTTCACATAGCAGTGTAGTAAATAGCACTAGATACACTGCGTCCCTTAATTATAAGAGACTTATTGCTATGTGAGAAAAACTTTTGTTTTCACGCGATAATGTGAAATGCTGAGCCTGTTACAGAATTTTCTTTCACATATATGTTACTGTTCTCCTTCGAGCACTAACACCGTAGAAAATACCACCAATAGCGGTGATATTTTTTACACCGAGAACGGGCGATTTGTATCGCTTTGAGCCCTTGCTATTATAAAGTTTTATTTCCTAAGTCTCTGATCTCCAACTGTGCAACGTGGCTCCCCTGTGTGTCGTAATGAGGTGCTAAGAGCAGCACGTACATGGAAAGGGGCGACCACTCGGTCCCCCCGAACGTATGGCTGAGTGCCTCGATCCCCCCGGGAAGCCATTTTTGGGCGGGAGGCGCGTCTCGGCTGGTATGCCCGAAGCGGCGTAGCCGGGGCGCGCTTTTTCCCGCCCTAGAGTGGGCTGGCCTAGACACCGACGCAGCCAGCCACGCCCTCGGGGCGGGCAGGGGCGGGTTTTCGCCCGCCCTGAAAACGGATAAAAGAAGGCGCAAGACCAGAAGACGTCCTCTTGTTCTTGTGCTCCGAAGCTGCACCTCCTCGCTACACGTGAGCTCGGGACGGAACGAAGAGCCAATTTTGAGCGTTTTGATCTTTTTCTTTGTCTTCTAGATACTTCCTCGGAGAGATGCCCAAGAAAGGCGCAAAGAGAATGACGACCGACCAGATGGTGCGGGCCCTTTGCAAAGAAGTGTCCGACATAAAGAAACGGTTGGCGGAGCGAGATGGGGAGGAGGGTTCGGGCCCTGCGCCGGCTGGAGGGAGACCTAAGAGGCCGAGAAAGGTTCCAGCCGGTGGGGACGTCCCGGTTCCCTCTGCCCCGCTCGAGGCGCCGACCCCAGTACCGATGGAGGGGAATCCAATCCCCGTTATCGTCACCCCGACATCCAAGGAAGACATGCCCCCCGAGCTGGCAGCACAGCTAGCAGCATGGTTGGGGGATAGTAGTGATGGCGCCACGGCTGCCGAGGCACAGGCGCTGATAAAAGGGCTTCGTGAGAAGAAAGAGGCAGCTAGAGTGGCTACGCCGTTGGCGGGGATAGACAAGCCGCAAGCGGCAGAAGCTGCGTCCGGTTCAGGTAAGCGGCCATTGCCGATTGCAAGGGACGAGTCAGCACCCTCTCGTAGAGAGAGATTGGGACAACATGTGCCTTTAGCTATAAAGGAAAAGATCTGGGCGGGGGAGTACGTGAACATTTTTTCCCTGCTTGTTGATCATTATGATGTGGAGCATGTGAAAAGTCAGAAGGACTTAATGCATCCGAGTGTTTGGCGCGCAAAGATGGCCGCCTTTAAGGTAAATGAGAACATTGGCAACTGGGGCAATGCATGGGGTATTTTCACATCGATTTTGGGGGAACGTAGGCCCGAGTTGCTTCCTGAGTTTCCCGTTTATCAATCACGAATTATGGGTTACTCGACAGCGTATCAAGGTAACCATTGGTTTTGTTATGACAATCTGTTCAGGAAAGAAAAGGAACATAACAAGAGTTTGACTTGGGATTGTTACGATTCTTTAACATGGGATAAAATGAAAGAATCGGGAATGTTAAGAATGCCATTGGTCGGGAGCAATGTTGTTGATTACTCCCGCCAAAATGTGGGGACGCCCTTTCGACCAAGTACGAGCACCGACGACCAGTCGAGGCCCGCAGGCAATACAGGGAGAAAGGGTTTCTGTTTTAATTTCAACAAGGGGAAATGTACCAGGCCTCCGGGATCGTGTAAATTCAAACATGAGTGTAGTACGTGTGGGTCGTCCCATCCTGAGTCATCGTGCAGAGCCAGAACGGGTGAGAATGGGGGTAAGGGAGGCGCCAAACAGGTCTAAGCTAGGCCGAGGGGCGCCTTTACCAACCCCGATTGATACCTTGGCAATGATTCCCTGGCTCAGCGAATACCCGGATCGTACTTCTGCCGGGGTGCTGCGGAACGGTTTTACACATGGTTTCCGCATCCCGGTAGGGGACTTTCAGGGTGTAGAGATGTGCAAAAATCAACTTTCCGTTTTACAACATACATCTGTAGTGCAAGAAAAAATTCAGAAAGAGGTTTGCCGGGGACGGGTCGCCGGCCCGTTTAGTGAACCCCCGGTACCGGATTTCGTTTGTTCTCCGTTAGGGGTGGTCCCCAAGAAGGACCCGGGTGAGTTTCGTTTGATCCATAATCTATCTGCTCCACATGGTCTTTCGGTGAACGACGCAATTGATCCAGAAGTTTGTTCGGTGCGATACGCATCTTTTGATGAGGCGGTAGCCATCTTGAATCGCCTGGGGCACGGGACGTTGATGGCGAAATCTGATATCGAGTCAGCGTTCCGGTTGCTCCCGGTGCACCCAGACGATCAGCGTCTTCTGGGATTCGGGTTCCAGGGGTCATTTTACATGGATAGGTGTATGCCAATGGGATGCTCTATATCATGTGCTTACTTTGAGCAATTCAGTACTTTCCTGCAATGGGTGTTCACTAAGAAAACGGGTTTCCGAAATGTAATGCACTACCTTGACGACTTTCTGTTTCTTGGCCCCGCCGGTAATCCCGAATGTGCCCAGGCCTTAGCTGAATTCTGTGTGTTAATGGGTCATCTTGGCGTGCCATTGGCACCGGGTAAAACTATGGGTCCCACGACTTGCCTCGAGTTTTTGGGGATCGAGTTGGACTCAAGGGAGGGGTGCTTCCGTTTACCAGCTAGCAAAGTGTCGAAATTCAGGGCAGCCCTCCAAGTATGTTTAAATGCATCCAAAGTTACACTGCATCAGTTGCAACAGTTAGTGGGAAAGTTGAACTTTGCCTTGAGGGTGATACCAATGGCTCGCCCCTTTTCCCGCTCAATTGCCCAAGCGATGGTTGGCCTAAAGGAGGGTCATCATCGCACAAGGTTATCGGCTGAGGTCCGCCAGGACATGCGGATTTGGTTAGCATTCTTGGCGGACTTCAATGGCCGAGTCGTCTGGAACAAGCCAGCCGTGTCCTCCGAAGAGCTTGGGCTATGGACAGATTCAGCAGGAAGCGTAGGTTTTGGCGCCATCTTCGGCACAAAATGGTCGGCACAAAAGTGGCCCCTATGGTGGCACGAGAAGGGGCTGACGAGTAACATCGCTTTCCTTGAACTATTTCCCATTCTGGTGGCCCTGAGAACCTGGCCAGAAGGGTTCAGAGATCATTCTGTTGTGTTCTGGTCCGACAATATGACCGTGGTAGAATGCATCAATAGTCAGGCAGCCCGTTGTAAATTGATTTTGAGGCTGCTCAAAGAAATTGTCTTACTGTGTATGCAACTGAACGTGGTATTCAGAGCAAAACATGTCCCAGGGGTGATGAATCAGGCTGCTGATGCACTGTCTCGTTTTCACATGCAGGCTTTCTCGGGTTTCCTTCCTTCAGCGGACCCGGAGCCGGCACCCTTCCCCGAAGCTCTCTGGTCTCTCGGTGCCCCGAACTTCGTCACCTCGTGGGAGAGAGTCTAGCACCCAGGACAAGGAAGGCATATGAAGGGGCGTTCCAGGCCTATTTAGCCTTTTTGGGGGCAGAGAGAGGGGGACTTTGGGGTCAGGAAGAGTTGGTAGTACTTTTTCTGATGTCCTTACGTAGGGCTGGGAAATCGGTGGCTACGGCCCAAAGGCATCGTGCCGCCATTTCCTTTGTTGCCAGGGCCCATGGCATCCTGGACCCAACAGCGTCTTTCACGGTACAGAAAGCGCTACGTGGGTGGCAACGTCTAGAGGGTCGCAGAGTAGACGTAAGACGACCGATAGGTCTAGACAGGTTGTCCCAGTTACTGGCCACACTCCCGAACACATGCTCGTCCCCGTTCGAGACCTGTTTGTTCCGGACTGCATTTACGCTGGCATTTCACGGGGCTATGAGAGTTAGTGAGCTAGTTGCAAGGAACAAACAGGATGTGACGGGGGGCTTGTGCAGGGAGCATGTCCAGATCAGGGGTGATGCGATGATTGTCTCCTTTCTCAGGTCCAAGACTGACCAAGATGGGAGAGGGGACTGCACGATCATTCGCAGGAACCCCGAGTCATCCATGTGTCCGGTACAGTGCTTAGAAGATTACCTAGCATGAAGGGTGGCATCATGGGGGGGGACATTGTTGAGGCATGCAGACGCCACCCCGCTGACGAGGTTTCAGTTTCAACGGGTGCTTGCAATGGCCATTGCCGCAGCGGGCTTGGACCCGGGCGAATTTGGGACCCACTCCTTTCGTATAGGGGCTGCCACTGAAGCTACAGCCAGGGGTCTGAATGTAGAACAAGTGAAACGTGTGGGGCGCTGGTCCTCCAATTGTTATAAGAGGTACGTGCGATTGCACATGTTGTGAAGCTGTAATCATGTACTCACGCCTCTTGTCTTTTGTTTGTTTTCAGTTGCGCAAGCCTACGCGGCAGGGCAGACTGAGCAGTCGACCCAACACCAGGTCAGCGGTCGCACGTCACCGGCTGTGAGGAAGGAGGTGTGGGTCGTGGGCCACTCATACGTGAGACGGGCCGCAGACGTATTCAAATCAGGTGACATGATTCACGTACCTGGGGAATACGGGTACAGAGTGTCCTTCTACGGAAGGGGCGGTCTCTGTATTGACCAGTTTCAGGAATTTTTTGAGGGCTTGTTAGAGCGGATGAGGTCACCGCCGTCCATAGTCATAGTGCATTTGGGGGGCAATGATTTGGTCACCACCGGTAGACGACTTCTCCTGGAGGCTATGCTTTCCACGGTAAGTTGGTTAGCGAGGAGAGTTCCGGGGTGCCTAATTGCGTGGTCTCATATGATCCCACGAAAAGTGTGGCGGGGGGCTATCTCGATCCCTGCTTTGAATCATTCTGTTAAAAAATTGAATAACAAAGTGAGTAGGTTGTTCCGTTCCAAGACATTGCATTCGATCTCGCATAATTGTATTAATGATGACAGTATGTATCTGGGGGATGGTGTGCATTTGTCGAGGGCGGGGAATGAGTTACTCATAGGAGACTTCCTAGCCTGGTTAAAATCTTTAAAACATGACCTTTAGGTAGGAGTTTTGTGGGGGGTCCGGATAGCCGGTCAACTATCCGGACCTGTGGCGGTAAGGTCATGATCGGTGAGCACTAATTGGTAGATCCCTATGAGTGGGCGTCACCCAACACGGATGGGAGCGCTCGGGAGAGGTGGCCATTGGCCCCTCAGTGGGGAGGCGGTCCCGTCTAAGGGCGGGTCGCCGGAAGTAAAGGAAAGGCGGTCAAGGCCCCTTCCTTTGTAGGAGGGGTTACAGCCCCCTCCTGGGGAATTTCCCGGGGCCAGGGTCATCTGCGACGGCAGATGCGGTAAGTTGTGTGGGGTGGGGAGAGGTCAACGATACCTTCTAGATACCACACACAAGTGTTCGAACGACCTTTAAATGGCGTCGAGTCTTAAGTGCCCCCGTCAAGTCAAGGGAAATTGTTAGTAGTTGCACTTGAGGTAAGCCTCTGTGCTGTCGCCCCTCCCAAGTGGGAGGGGTAAGTCTGGTTAGGGATCTTGACACCGGTTATGACCTTGCCGTTGGCCCTTAAACGTTAGGATGTACAATTTCAGTGTTCTTAGAGAATGTTTTTGTAGGATGCTAGTTCGGCTAGGAGAACCTCTGTATTAGAGATTATGTTAAGGTTAGCCAAACATCGTAATGTGATAATGAAATTGTACATAACATGAAAACGTTTAATGTTTTAATTTTTTGTTTTAATAAATACGGCCGGGATGGTCACTCCATCCCACATCCAAAAAACTTTAGGAACTGTTTCCGGTCTCCCTCCTTTTGGGGATTGTGTTGAGAGGGGGTGGCGGGTATCTCAGCCATATGGAAAGGGGCGACCACTCGGTCCCCCCGAACGTATGGCTGAGTGCCTCGATCCCCCCGGGAAGCCATTTTTGGGCGGGAGGCGCGTCTCGGCTGGTATGCCCGAAGCGGCGTAGCCGGGGCGCGCTTTTTCCCGCCCTAGAGTGGGCTGGCCTAGACACCGACGCAGCCAGCCACGCCCTCGGGGCGGGCAGGGGCGGGTTTTCGCCCGCCCTGAAAACGCATAAAAGAAGGCGCAAGACCAGAAGACGTCCTCTTGTTCTTGTGCTCCGAAGCTGCACCTCCTCGCTACACGTGAGCTCGGGACGGAACGAAGAGCCAATTTTGACCCACCCACCAGCCCCTGAGGACAGCAAGTTGTTGTGCAATAAAGTGAATTTATAAGTTGGTTTTTCCAATTCGTTTACAGGCTGTGACAGTATCAGTTTGTGGTTAATCATAATAAAGTATGGTGAATATCGTCTAGGTTGTTACGATTAAAATGATTTGATGTAGTGTTGCATTTCTAGCATGCTCTTTCGGTCGTAGCGACCAATGTTTTCATAGGTTTAAGAATTGTCGTATTTATTTTTGGTAGGCGGTAAGGTCATGATCGGTGAGCACTAATTGGTAGATCCCTATGAGTGGGCGTCACCCAACACGGATGGGAGCGCTCGGGAGAGGTGGCCATTGGCCCCTCAGTGGGGAGGCGGTCCCGTCTAAGGGCGGGTCGCCGGAAGTAAAGGAAAGGCGGTCAAGGCCCCTTCCTTTGTAGGAGGGGTTACAGCCCCCTCCTGGGGAATTTCCCGGGGCCAGGGTCATCTGCGACGGCAGATGCGGTAAGTTGTGTGGGGTGGGGAGAGGTCAACGATACCTTCTAGATACCACACACAAGTGTTCGAACGACCTTTAAATGGCGTCGAGTCTTAAGTGCCCCCGTCAAGTCAAGGGAAATTGTTAGTAGTTGCACTTGAGGTAAGCCTCTGTGCTGTCGCCCCTCCCAAGTGGGAGGGGTAAGTCTGGTTAGGGATCTTGACACCGGTTATGACCTTGCCGTTGGCCCTTAAACGTTAGGATGTACAATTTCAGTGTTCTTAGAGAATGTTTTTGTAGGATGCTAGTTCGGCTAGGAGAACCTCTGTATTAGAGATTATGTTAAGGTTAGCCAAACATCGTAATGTGATAATGAAATTGTACATAACATGAAAACGTTTAATGTTTTAATTTTTTGTTTTAATAAATACGGCCGGGATGGTCACTCCATCCCACATCCAAAAAACTTTAAGAACTGTTTCCGGTCTCCCTCCTTTTGGGGATTGTGTTGAGAGGGGGTGGCGGGTATCTCAGCCATACTATACTGTGACTAAGCATCCATAAATTTCGCAGACATCTCTACCCTGCTATTTGCAATTATAAACATCAAAAGGAGCTACGCTGCGCCCCTTGGAGAGGCCTCACTCCCACTGCTACAAAGGCTTGGCAGTCGCCAAGATGCACAAGAACAGCATCTCGGATCCATTGAACTTCTGTGACGGTCTCAATGAAAATAAGCACTAAACAATATTCAAGTATGTAGCAGTCCTTCTACTTGGTTAGAGACTAAAAATTTACCACAGCGCTGCAGCGATTTCTACCGCAAATAAACCTTGGTATTAATGAGATTTAACGCAAATGCGGTAAAAATCGTTGCAAAGCATAAGTATCACAGAAAAGTCAGCATTATTCATGCATAGCGACCTAATGCTATTAGCCATGTTATCCACCTCCCATTGGATAACATGGCTAAGAACTGCTCAGGGCAGGTGTTAGCTTTTAGAAATATTCCCGCTTAGCGCAAATATCTCCAAAAGCTAGTAATAAGAGATAGCGATGTTAAAGACTATTTTCAGTCGCTAACATCTTGGCACGCCCACTTTGCATCTCATTAGATATAAATACAACTGACATGCAAAGTGGGGCCCAAAATGTTCACTATCTTCTACTAAGTGTTGCTAACTGGAGTTAGCAGCAGCTAGGTAATAGAGAGATAATTTTATTTCTGCTTTCTTGACGTTTAAAGCAAAAAAAACACAGATAAACACCCTTCATAATATACCTCTATATTCAAATTGAAGTAGGCGTATGTCTTGACGCAGCAATCACATGCACAGTTTTGAAACAACATGGCCCAAAAAGTCACTGAGTAAAATCTCATAAATTACAGTCAGCCACTTTCAATACGTATTACTTCAGAAGAACACTTCTTTATGATACAGGGCTCTAGAATGACACACATATCTCGTCTTTATAGAAACCCTTCAGGTTTTTTTAACAGCTGTTAAATGCTTCCATACTCATCACAAAGCTGCTCCATCATGAGCATTGCCTCATCTGTCCTCAGGACGGACAACATTTGTGATGAACTTGCCGCTGTGCATGCACAACACTAACATTGTGCTTCCTTAACACGCTCTATTCACTAAGCAGAACCATGACGGAACCACTCTATCATAAACACACCTGAACCATGGCTCATAAAAGGAGTAGCTCAATCATGACCATACAAGTACCACTAAGCCCCCCAGCCCACTAATCTTGAGGCACAATTGGAACTGCCACACAGGATTTAAAGTCCTGCAAAGAACACCATATAACATTTAATATCATATGCACCATTGTTTTCATATATCACTTTTGCTAAACTCACTCAGTGAAATGTCGGTCATTTTATTAAATCACTTTTAAAGCATACCTTCTAACAATGCACCCAATCCTATGTGGAAGTCTTCAATATAAAAGATGACATTGCTTTAAGAAGGATAGAGAAATAAATAACAGAATGTTGTAAAAATTTCTTTATTATATATACTTACCTAATAAAAAGAAAAAAAATGTAAATTTCTTATTAAAACGTAGCACCTGTGGAAAAAAATGAAAAATAAGATTATAAAGTATATTATTTAAAGAAAAAACAATAGGAAACAATAAGAGAGATGCAAAGAAAACTGTCAGATATTATTAATTAAACTTACCTTATAAATATAATATCTGTGGAGGAGAGTAAAAATCTGTTATAATACATATTTCTAAATGCAATGTAACAAAATAAGTAAACAACATATTAAATGATTTATTTTTGCTGTTCTCGGAATACATTGATTTTCACTATCAAGAGTGATTTCAATATTAATCATCATATAACAGAAAAATACCACAATCAAAATGATTGTGTTTAAAAAACCCATACAAAATCTGCATACATATTATAAATACTTGAAAAAAACATGTCTTAAATGTTTTCCTCAAATTCGCAATTTCTTGAGTAAGCACACTACATCTTCCTCAGTTACAACCTAATTAAAGTATACCACTTATTTTTCAAGATATCTCAACAAAGCCCCGTGCAGCAATCTCCTTTAAAAATATGTATTTGAAAGACACAGTTTCATCTCTCATACCTTTCCGCGTGGCCAAATTGTATAAGCTAACTCATTATCTTTTAAATACCTCTCCCAAACACTCGCGTCCATATAAGTTTCTAAATAATTCTCAAAAGTACTCATTTTTTTCTCTCATATTTTTCCACGTGGCCAAATACTATGAGTTAAGTCGTTTTTTTCTGAAATTATTTAATCTTAGTCTTATCTATTGTTTTCTGTACTTTCACAATCAAATTTTGTACCATATTTTATACCATCAAACATTAAGTAAATTTGTACCTGATGTTATCACTATGCAAAACACAAATTTCATTTATAGATTTGTACACCCTCATTTACATAATATTTATAAACTACTAAGTTTCAGATCTTTATAGTATACATATTCCTACAGCAAATCATTCTACTGAAATTTGGGTTCCAAAAATAACAAATAAGAGTTACTTAAGGCAAAAGGCAAACGTTTTTTAAAAGTCAATTGGCTATCATTGCAAAGTGTCCAGCCACTAGCACACTTCAAATAAGCTGTATAATGTCCTGATGATGTAGAATGCCCTTCATGATAAATAATGGCTACAGTTACAAATGTTCTTCTAGAAATAGAAACTTGAGAAGCCACAAAATTTTTAATTAAAGTGGATAATTTACTCCCATCAGCTCTGCATCGTTGAAACATTAAAATTACATATTGTCCGTATCTATGGATAAATAAAGTTGATAACATTTCAGACTTGCATTGAGAACAGACCATAGTTTGATGCGCATCTTTAACTAGTTTATGAAAAGGCACTTCTTTGCAGTCTGGTAATGTCAAATATAAAAATCTTTCACTGGGTATCTCAGTACTACTTAAAAATGAGCAATTATCACACTTATGTTCCCATTTATAAGAAAGCCAAAAAAGACTATCAATATCTACACCTTCATCTTCCAAAGCTGTAAATATATACATAATAAATTCCTGACAATCTTGCTGAATATTCTGAGAAAACTGATTTACTCCTGTACATATGTCTAAAACATTCCTTAATTCCGAAACACTTGCTACTTCACTATCACCACTACTACAAGTTTCAAATATAGAATTTAAAGAATGGCAAAAGGTATGCTCCTGATTTTCTATAATCTGTTCCTTAACATTTTTCAGAAAGAAAACAACATTAACTACTACATTTGCATAGCAGTTGACACCAGACCTATTTTCAAACTTAAATCCAACAATCTCTTCAATACTAACAGTTTTGCTACAGCTACCAACAACAGCTACATCTTTTTTTCGTCGTTTCTGGACTACTTCAGCACATTTGTCCTCATTTTTCCTTTTCTGACCAACTATACGCCTTTCAATTAAAGGATATTGAGGTAAACTTGGAGCATATTCTCTTCTTAACCTATTATACTCCTTCATACAATTTAAATCTGCACTAATCTTTGTTTCATCATAATCAATTAGATAAAGTCCACATAAAGTTCTAACACGCGATAGAGCAACATACGCCATGCCCTCTTTGAATACAGGGCTTCCAATATTTACCAAAGCACAATCTACACTTAAAACTTGAGATTTATGTATAGTCACTGCATATGCCAAACAAATTGGAAATTGCTTACGACGGACATATAAGTCTTTCACAAGCAAAAAACGAGTTGAACATCGACTAATTTGTTGACTTCCTCAATCCCATCAAATTTTATCCTCAAAAATTCAATCTCATCTCTATTGGTATAATTGACAAAACCAACAACATTACCCATTGCTCCATTTACCAATCCTCTTTCTACATGTAAATTTCTTCTTAAAATTATCCGACAATTTAAACATACATACAGATTTTTCTCTAAACCAGCAGTTTTAGATATAGTTTTTTGAAGAGAATCCAATTTTAATTTCAACTTTTCAGACAAAACAATAGTACTACCTTCATGCTCTATTTTATCTTTAGCTTCCAGTTTCCTAATATCTTGATTTTCTAAATTCAACATTTTCTCATTAAAAACTGAACATTCTTTCAGAGTTGGCATCAAGCATATCACTGACTTATCTGCTACCTCTTTACTATATATTCTCTCAGGAACATTATCTTCATTAGGAAACAGCTTGGAAAGTAATCAAGTTCGTAGAGTGTGTTTCGCATCTTCAGTTAATTTTCCAATCCTAATATCTTGAAGAATACTTCCATATTTAGTATCCTTTGCCTGTCGCATATTTTGAATCAGTTCAGTATATTTGAAATGTGACCATATATTTACATTTCCAATACTGCCCAGGCACTTTCTGGTCTCCTCATGTGTAACAGTTTCAAATACAGGTTGTCCATTCACAGGAGTCAGCTGCAGTAGATCTCCAAAAACTATGACATGTTTACCTCCAAATAACACATCATACTCTGTCTTAAGTGTCTGTTGCATTCTTAAATGCACAAAAGCAAGCATTAAATTGGAGACCATGCTTACTTCATCAATAATAAGAAGTTTCATTTTTTTAAGGACTCTAGAAACTTCAAAACAAGCTTCTCCAGATAGCTTCTGATATTGTAATTTATTTTCATGTTCAACTGGCAGCATCAGCAAACGATGTAAAGTAACACCTTTTATATTATGTGCTGCCAATCCAGTTGGAGCAGTAACAACACACGACAGTGTTGACTGAGTTGTTTGCTGTAAATATGTAGTAATTCCTTTAATTAGGAAACTTTTACCAGTCCCAGCTTCTCCACTTACATATAATCGAATAGGTTCAAATGACATACATGAGCAATCTTTTCTCTCATGACGAAAGCCATGCTCCATGTGCTCTGTCACTTCATCATATATCTGTCTTTGCTCAACATTAAACTGCTTCTTTAATTCTTCTAAGTCGATTACTTCCTCTTGACCTTGCTGCATTGCGCTTTCCACCTCATCCATGGCGGTGGCTGCTTCATTTTGAATAATTGGTTGTCCCAGTGGATCTTGACTTAATGATGCCGAACTTTGACTACCTTGTGAACTATCTCTAGCAATCTCTGCTGCAATTGTCGCTTCTTGCTCTATTTTGTCATTCAACATTTGGAGATAATTGCTGAAAACAGGACATTCAATACTACTTTTAGATGCGTTGAATGAATCTTCATAACAATCAAAGTCTCCAAGTAGTTCCTCTTCTCTACGCCATGGTTTAAAGAGTTGCAAAAGAGCAAAATAGTAAAATTCTCTTTTATCAGGTGTTTCGCAAATCAGTTTCCGATGATTTATCAAGTGTCCTTTTCTTTGTTTTACCAGACATCCTTCATGTCCAATTACAGCATGTACACCTTTATCAATATTCTCTGTAACATTTCTCTTAAAAGTATAATTTTGAAGTATTTCATACAGACAAATGTTTTCAAGCACAGTACTTCTATTTGGATAGTATGTATCCAACATATTTGTTTTCAAAATGTCTGTACTGTTTGGTTCTTTCTGGGCTAAATACTCAATTTCTTGCACAGGTTTCAGAATACGGTTTCGTGTTTCTGCTAGGCCCAAACTCACCCAGAGAATAGTCCTTGATTTCGCATAAAGACTTGCTGATGATAATCTGTCACAACATTCATATGCTCCAATTTCTCGATGAGACAGCATCTTCAAACTGTACGTATATAATTTCTTGCTCAGGCTCTTTTCATGAGAAATGTCTTCCCACATCTCCTTCAGTTCCGTCTTTTCAGATTTCGTGATGTAAGACGTTACATATCGAGCCACAGCAATAGAGTTGTCTGCAACATATTGTATGTCCATGTTAGCATTCCACATGGACAAAATGACTGGGTTATAGTCATTAATATATTTCGATTCTTCACCTCTTCTTAAATTGTACGTATTTTTAGGTGACCTCCTTCTGATATTATGTCGCAAACATGACATCAAATTGTTGACTCTTCCTTTTGAAAGTACCGGTCGTGCAAATCCAAAGCGACATTTGGTGTAAAATTTGCTCTTTGATTTGAATTTTCGCCAACAATATTTTCCACAGCGATGACTTTGAAAACATAACACTTTTCCTCTTAAGTCCTTATCAGTGCTACTATTAGGTATGTCACAAGTGGCATACTGTTCAATAAAAGACAGTACAGTCTCATCCGAGTCTATTCCAAATTTAGGAGCATCCTTGATCCATAGCAGCATATGAATATGAGGAGCACCTCTTGCTTGATATTCTTTTCTCCAAAAGAAATCCAGTACTTCACCAAGAGGCGGATTTTTCTTGTTAGTAATGAAAGACATCATAGCTTCAAATCTATGATTAAAATACCTGCAAACATTAACTGGATCTAATGAACACAGTTCTCCAGGTGTCTTGTAGTTTATGTTTTCTATGTTTGCATTCGCCTCCCGAAGAAATTCAATTAAATCTTCCCAAGCATACTCTGCACAGCTTAGAGTTAAAAACCATGTTGGTGCTCCTAAATCTCTAAGCATGCACTTTAAATCTCCATGACGACGGTACCAATACTCATTAGTACCCCGCTGACAAGCCATTAAATTAATTAAATGAGAATCCAAAACACTATCTTTCTGATGCACTTTATCCATAAATTCCTTTGCTGAAATATTTTGCAGATGTACACCACTTTTTAAGATATGATTTACTGCATAAGACAGACCAGATAAGTCACTCTCAAACAGAAGATGAAACAGATATGGAATGCATTGGCTAAACCTTGGATCTTCTGCATATAATCTTGTTGTCCGGTACTCAGATGCAGGAATCTGCATAGGTCGATCATCATATCGTGTACCTTCACCTGTAGGAAATAACTGTGGAAAACAACGACCTTCCAAACTTTCTTCCCAGACACTAATAGGATTTCCTTTCGCCTTTTTCATCTGAAATAATTCAATAGCATTCCCTATTGCTTCTTTGGAATGCAGTGGATGAACACTGTAATGTTCATAAATTTCTTCAGATCTGGATACATCAACTTTTTCAATTGGTCCACTACACAAATCACTATCCTCTTCTTCACTTACATCTTCTTGTTCTACGTATACATCTTTGTAATACTTAATATTTTGCACTAAATACAACGTTGCCTTTTTCACTTTCCTAACATCCACTAAATCTTGCCAGATTTTCTTACTCTTTGTAGGTACACCATTCACTAGAATAACTAGAGGTTCCTCTTCTACATTTTCAACACCAATTGTTTCCATATTTTTTTTAAGATCAAGAGGCAAATACACAACTCTACCCTTTAATCCTCTTAGTAAGTCTGAAGGTTTTAATTTACCAGTCTTAGGCTCCATTCGAACAATAGCCTGAAAAGGATGTACACATTGAATCAGAATCGTCTCATAAGTATTTAAATTCATCAATTCTGATGGAATATTTACCAACTCTAGATTATTATGAACAGCTCTAGCAGGCATTTTATTTTCATTTAATTTATTGTAACAATATTTACAAACACGTTGCTCAAAACCCAAATCAAAATAGTTTTCCACCAACAAATGAGTTGCAAAATCTTTCCATTGACCATGACTTTCATCTTCACTTTTTAAATATAAATCAACTAACCTCGTTTGATTTTTGTAATGAATGCGTCGGCAACAGACACAAGAAAAATTTGGTTTCTCACTTGCAATTACCTTAAACTTTATTATTTCTTGTTCAAAATTTTCAATATTTACATTCCCAACATTTTCTAACACATTTCCTTCTATAATTATATCACCTTCTGCATTATCTTCCTCGGGACCAAAATAACTTACCTCAATTTCTGCACAAATCTTCTTAACATCTAATTGACATCCATACAAAAGAGCACTATTTAACTGTTTAAGTTTAAGTGCTGGACTTTTTGCATAGTACAACTTTCTCACTAATTTTTCCATTTTAGTATGATGCACTGCTAACATCCGGAAGTGATGAAACACACTCTGGCATATTTTTTTAGAAAGACAAGCCAGAGAATGGCCTTGCAGACCTATTTTCTCGCGCACTCTGCATTCATCTAATTCTTGCAACATTTTAATTGTTTTCTTTAGACTTTCTTTAGTGTACTTACGTAAGAAATTGCGAAAGAAATCAATTGAATCCTGTCGTACACTACAAATACTACTACAATTCCAACTGTAAACAGGAGCATTAGGACGTCCCTCTAAAGCTTCTCTAGCCATAACATCTTCTGCATTTCTAACCACAATTTTCTCTTTCTCAATAACACAACCATCCTTCACCTCATACGCTCGACCAGTGGTGTCAACTGCATGCAACAGATCGTTACTTTGAAAGTAACTCTCTTCATTAAAAAATGGCTCAGAAGTAGAAGTATGCATCCACTTCCCAGAAAACACTTTACAAAAATTACTCCTATTTATATGTCTCTTCCATTCACTTTTACCTTTGAAAACTCAAATCGCCTTATTTAAAATATTTATTCTATTAAGTATTAAAATAAATAACTTTCGTTTTGTCTCAAATGCGCGCTCAACAAAACCCTCTATATATAGCTTTTTTTTAAGAAAAACAGATCTTTTTTTAGAAACTTTCTCCTTTTGTAATAAATTTGCAACAACTCTGTTGTAAAACATACGCTTCCTGATTTGGCTGAATTGATTGGTCCGGGTTTTACTGTACTGACTTTCATCTTTCCTAATTCCAGTAATAGTAGTTTGTTCAACTCCAGATCTCCTTTTAGATGATGAAATCGTTTTCTCCTTCTGAACTTCAATATTTACATTTTTCCTTCCCAAAATGCTTTTGAAAAACTTTTTAGTTTGCTTACCAGGAGTACTCTTCTTTGTATCCGTCCTCTCAGTCTTTGAAAATAATTCTGAACTTTTCTTCTTTAAACTGTACGTCCGTTTGTAGAGTTTCTTTTTTTCAATTCTGGTCGGCATCTTAATTGAAAATTTTGATGAGATTGTGAACCTGTAAGACACAAAAATAACAAATATTATAGTTCAATACTAGCATATACCGTAGAAATTAAAACCACACATTCATTTTTTAATAAAATACACATAATAACAGAAAATCTCTGAACAAAGTAGTAAATCCTGTAGTGAATTTTCCTTGTAAATTTATCACACTGTATATTTCTTTAAACTTCATAGACAATTTTTTTTAAAAAATTTAAAAGCATACAAACAGTACACTTTTTTCAAAAACTATCGGTCATCATAAGTGTTTTAATATTTTTTTCTACAATCTCTTTTACACTTCATGAGAACATATCTTATCACTCTCATGAAGCACTTCATCGACGAATATATCAAGAAAACTATCATCACGAATGCTTTGCTATAATTTTTTTTTATTTATTTAAAAGTTCATAATTTAAAAGAACTTCTAACATCAGTTCATCAGGGACTTCTTCAAGTCCATTGTCCTCCTCTTCTAACAGCTCTAAATATGCTGAATCTAATGAAATGTCCATAAAATAGTCATTTTCATCTTCTTCCTCTCCAACAACCGCGTCTAATATTTCCTCCATCAGTTCATTTATAATTTCAAAATGCACTTCATTTTCTTCAAAAAAATTCTCCATTGTATTTTTTCAATAAATTCTTCTTGATCCTTTTAAAAAAATATAAAGACTAAATTATATCTTTCTCCATAAGTGTATAATTGAAAACTACCTTTACTAATTTTTAAACTACAGATAATTTTATAATCTCTAACTTATTAACTCTATAATTTGTAAGATACCACATTCCTCTTGTTTTAAAAAAGAAATTGGCAATATAACTCTAAACATTGACACTATGCTTTTTTTAAAATTAAATAATTACTGTTGATAAAAGACATTTCACTGTAAAATTTATTTTTAGATTTTCTACATATTTGAAATATTTATTACCTGTGAAATAATTTTTAGAGACCCATTTCTTTTATTTCATCACTACAAAGTGCAATATAAATATATGCACTCTAAAGAAAAGGATTACACTATACAAACCATTTAATTCACTTTACAGATTACTATTTCCCACAGAGACACTTCCATTTATATTACAACAGTATACTCACCATGTCAATGTCTTAGCATATGCAAAATGTCATACTTACCATGAACAACCACCTCATAATAAAGCTCTACATTAATATTTACAAAACTGCCAATACATAGTATATTCACAGATATGCAGGAAAATGAGCATTACATTTAGATCCATATCATAATACCTCTCTGTAATTAAAAATGGAACACTGCCAAACATAATACAACAACATTTTAAAAATAATGAGCACTTCACAAGTATTATTAAAACAAACCTGAAAGATATATACTCCAATGATTTCTAAATCTGAGCTCCTTGCAAAAGAACACATATCCCAAGTTCATTAAAACATAATTTGAACTGTCAATGGAGAACATCTCAAAAAACATATGTAGTTTAAGCAGATAGAACCACATGTGAAAAATTTAAGATAAAATCATGTTCAAAACATTTACAAATTATTCTTTATTATTTTCATCACCACCCACAGAAATTGCCAAAGCATAAAAAGGAACTCACCTGAAAAAAAGAATATATACTCTCAATATATAACTTCAACAGGTTGATCCTTACAGGCACCAAACACTCTAAAAATGGAAAAAATAAAATGTTATTAACTTATTACAAACTTATTTCCTACACAATATACAATCATTATAGCACTGAACAAGTAATAAGATTCCCAAAATACTCTCCATTAAAAATAAATACAAAATTTCTCATTTATAAAAGCATTGTGCCACAGATATGTCACTTTTCCCCATGTTAAAATTCATGCACCTACAACATTAGGCTTTCAAAAGTAAAAGGGCCAAGTCAGAAAACAAAAAAAGCCTTATTAATGAAACATTGCGCCGCCACTGCGTCACTTTTACCATGGGAAAAGTGACGCACGGGTGACGCAAAGCCGTCATAAATAAGGCCCTATGTCCATAGACAAAAACTACAGGGCCAGCATTATACACATGCAAGCAGTACACTTGCACAGAACCACAAAACACCAAGAGCCACCATGTTAATATATATCCTTAATATAATAAACCTCTCAGAATGGATACATATTTGCGTGGCAAACTACTAAGCAATATTTAAGTGACTAGACTCCTAGAAAATTTATCAAGTCATTATGCTCCTCTCTACTGCATAGCCGGCAACCTAATTCTGTGGAGTTCCTATACAACTGGCAGTGCTGCGCCGTTTCCTTTACCACCTTGGTAAATGCAAAATGGATGTCCCTCCTGCCTTCGCAAACGAGCCGGACCACATACAACTATTTCGACACAGAATGCTTCTGTACTACGGCACCTTAACACTCTCAACTTTGAATACTTCATATCGATTATCATTTCGATATTCGTATTTCACCTGTGTGCAGCCTGTATTTTATTGCCTGAGCTGTGATTTCACATGGGCCCTGGATTTATGTCTCTGCAATTTGGTTCCTCCTGAAGCGAATTACAATCACCTCATGAATCCGTTACTTGATCATGAACAGCTTTGTTACAACGGAGGGTTTATGGCCTTTGCAGCGATACAAGGAGTTCTGGGTCATTGGAATATATTCGCAGAGGCGCAAGATTTCCTAACAGAGAGCTACATCGAAAACCCACCGAGCTGCCCTATGATGGTAAAAGACGCTCCAATAATGACAGATCATGAATGCTCCTTTCCTCTTCTCAATTGGATGGCTGACATGTTTTCAGATAATAACAGTGATTTCTTCTTAGAAGCACTTGCTGCCTATTTTGCCTACACAATGGACGGTTAACTCTTTCCTAACAGAGAACTACATCGAGCTGCCCTCTGATAATAAAAGAGGCTCCGATTTTAACAGATCATGAGTACTGCTTTACTCTTTTCCATTGGATAGCTGACATACTTTCAAATGATAAAAGTGATTTCCTGTTAGAAGCAGAAGCTACCTATTTTGCCTAAACAATGCTTCAATAACTCTTATACAAGCCATTGACGTCCTCATTTCCTTTTGCTTCCCTATATTCTTCACGTTCTTTTCCATATTTTCTTTTGAAGAACAGACCTATTGGCTTTACTAACAGTGGACATTATGATTTCGTGCTGGTTAAATTTTGGTCTTTTATGTGGACTACATTTGTTTCTTCAGCTACTCGATTTTCAACTTTATTTTTTTACAGTGTAATCTCAACAATTCTATTGCATATCTTATCTAAGGTTATTTCAAACATACTCGATGCAAAACTCGCTAATATATGCTACATGTGCCCTAATTAATGTGTAAATTTTAAACGAGTTTTTTATAACTGTAAACGCCATTTCGCATCTCAAATACTTATTTCCGGCTCACACGCCTCTACTCCTTTAATTTCCTATAAAATTATGTTTTTAAAAAACTTTACAGAAAAATATGTTCTTTCAACAATATTTCCATTATTACTTGTGCTGTATTCCAAAAGCAATACTGCAACCTTCAAAAGATATCTCAATACTGTAGTTCTCCTCAATAGTGATTTGCGCACCATCCAACAGATTACATACATGCACCTCTCGCCATTTTGTCGCTTTTGGCACCTTTTTTTTCCCTCACACAATGACATAACACAAACTTGATAGTGCTTCGCATGTAGACAGCTGATTGATAAAGTAATGATGTATAACCACTTGCAGTTTCATGTATCGTTCCCTAACTGAAAGACCAGAGACCTTCTTCCATTTATTAAAATATGATATACTTCCTTATAAGAGTGTACAATGTTTTTTTCCAACTATATTCATTTTTCTTCAAATATAGCGTTTGTATTCCATGTACTTCTGACAATACCAATCACTGTGTTTTTTGCAATTTCTGTACTCATATTACATAATGATTTGCCTTTAAAACAGTACATTTCTAAATAAACATTTCAAATATTCACGGTTTCTCTTTTAATCCATAATCTCAAGTGAAATGATTTCATATTGAAAAACTATTCATGGATTCCACATAACCTCAACTGTAGTAACTGAGGACCTTATTTATGAAGACCTTCCGCCGCCGGTGCCTCATTTTTTAAAATGGGAAAAAGTGACGCACCGGTGGCGCAAGGCCTTCATAAATAAGGCCCTGAATGTTTTCTTTTCTCAACCTCACTTACTGATACTAGAACCTGCAAGCCAATTACGGACCGTGAACTCTTTCTTAGTAGGTCGCGCACCGTACAGACAGTTATACCACTGTTAACAATTTTTTTTTACTGTTACCAAGCACCGCCACAGTTCCGCTTCACTCGGAGTTAATCACTGCTCCCACGCTTCTACAGGCCAGACGCTATGTCATATTTCTCTCCTTATCACCCTTTCATCTCCACAATAAAAACAGTTCTCCACCAGCCACCAGAGACAGACTCAGATGCAGAGGCACCAAAGAGTGAAATACGACATACCCTCTACTCTGAGAAAGCAACCAAGCGGTAATTGAGAACGAAAACATTCAGTAGCGCTTTAAAAATACCAATGCAATTATATAATTATTTTTTTGAAAACGTTCCAATTACTTTGATAGGACTATATGTGTGTGCCTCCACAGCAAACTTCCTCAGCCCGGACTGAAGGCAAACACACACAGACAATAAGATAACACAGGGCAACGGAGATGGAAAACAGAAGAGACATGAAGATGCAGTCAAACAGCAGAACTGAGAGAGATATTTATATACTCCGTTTCCAACCTCAATGTACGAACACATTTACTACACAAATCTCTGTACAACCTCATGGTCAAAACTTTTCATTCCCCACCTCCCTCACCCCACCAGTGCAAAAGGCGACCAGAAACCGCACTATAATTTTGACGTCTAACAGAAACTTTGTGAATACCTTAATCATTACCACTTTAGCTCCCTTCCCCGTCCCTCTCACCCCACCCCCACCAGTGCAGGCCACGGCCACCAACCAGCCTGAAATTTGTCGACTGACTAAAAGTTTACGAATTCTTTAACCATTAGCATTTTTTCACAACGGTATCACTAGTAATTTACCATTTCTCTCTCTATCTGCATTATCTGTGTCTCTGCTAATATCATTTCTTCATTTCCTCAACAACTTCTCTCATTATATATAAACGCTTCAAAATTTCAAAAATAATTACTCTCTATATTAAAAATATGTTTTACTGCGTATTCAACATTTAAATGGAAGAAATTACTTTTAGAAATACAACACATTATGACAGCCAAAAAATAGTTTTTGCATGGAAAATCAATCATTGTTTGTGATTAAACTATATTATACGGTACATGACAAAACAAACAGTTACACACTTACCTTTACCAATGCTTTGAACGATGTAGAACAGTGAAAGTCACAAAACAGATATTCGTTTGCGGAACTCTGAATATTGCTTCTATCACTGCAACCAAAATTCAATGGCACAGATATCCAGTCAATACACACTCATATAACTCTCTTCAGCCAATCACATTTCCTCACGTAAAATTGTAAAATCAAATTTACATTTCAATTGGTTGTGCTTCACAATATTTTCAGACTCACGTGAGAGACACCCATCACCAACTGCCATCTCCGGCTGTTTCCATGGTAACAGCTCATTCTGCACCTTGCTGAAGGCACAGGTCAAAAGTTCATGTCTCAACGTTCTACAGCAAACTAAGAAGACTGTTTTCCCTTCAGAAACACCTGCCAATCTACAAATCTGTTACATGTCTTTTTTTTCACACCCAATAGTACTTTTCGTTTAACATAAACATTAACATGCAATGTACTCTTCAATCTCCACTTTTCATACTCAACCAATCATTTTTATTTTTTTAACCACACCCAGCCTCTTCCTTTTTTTTAATTTAGAATTTCAACTTCTAACTACCATTCCACTTCCAGAACCGATCGGAGGATGACTACAAATCCCTTGAAAATGAAGGTCTGGCTAATAGGACACAGTTATATTCACTGGACTGAAAAATATGCAGTAAGCAGACGAATTTGCAACCTCGGCTTACCAAATGTACACATAACATGGATTGCCAAAAGAGGATTGAAATGTCACCAATTGATTCCATTGGTGAAAACTTTTATGCATCTCCCAGAACCAGACCTTATAATTGTGCACTGTGGTGGGAACGATCTAGGCACAATCACTGGGGTAGGTCTGGAAATGCTTCTAAAAGACACCTTTCGACAATTGATGACACTTTTTCCTCGATCTGCCTTGGTATATTCCAATATATGCCAAAGACAGAAATGGAATTGGTCAAATCAACATTGTGCACAATTTGAGAAAGCAAGGAGACATGTAAATAAATCTGTTTCTGCTTTCCTCAGAGATTATAGCATGGGTTCTATTTACCACAACAACTTGCGATACCACATGCAAGACGTCTATAGGAGAGACGGTGTTCATTTCACGAATGAGGGAAACAGAATCTTCCTCTGCAACATCAGGCTCTGCATCGGCACTTACTTATAAATGCAGAAAACACTCAATTAACACAAGGGCTCTTTTCAGAGCCACCTTATATCTAAGCACTCAAACTTCTGATTTATCTCCATTTTCACACTCTTGTTAATAGGTGTGCGCGACCGGGTGCGCGCACCCCGTTATTTATTTCGGAAAAAAAATATATCTTTTCGTGTTTAAGGGCCTTACTGCACACCCCGAGAAAACCTACGCAGCAAGACAATCTCTACCTTCTCCCCTTTCCATGTTTCAACGCTTTGAAATGAACAATATATTTACTCGCAGTGACAAAATGGCGGACAAAACTTCGTGATTTCCTTCGAATCGAACTATAACAGACGTCACGCAGCAAAAAAAAAATTCCGCTCACGCGCAGCCGCTTGGGTGCGCGCACCCGTGCGCGCCTATAGATATATAATTGACTTTAACTTTAATTTTCTCAACAACTACTGAAAGGATTTACACCATTCCAAAAAAAGCGTAATCTGCGAACCGGACTCTACAGTTTTGCCAAATTTCTTATAAATCCATTCAGCCGTTCGACCTGTAGCCGAGTCTAAAGGTAGTATGGAAAATAACATGGAGAAAACACGTTTTGGGACCCCCCTTATATCTCAGCCCCCACTTGACCAATCCCTCCCAAACTTTCAGGGAAGGAGCACAGCGGACCAAGCCATCTTCTTTGAGAAATTCGCTAAGATTCTCCATTCAGGGCCAAAGTTATTCCAAATAGAATGTTGAGGATTTCCTAAGGAAAACAATCCTAACTATATATAGCTACTGGCGAACCCCAGTAGGTAAAATATATATATATATTATTCACCAAGACGGACTCAGAGCCATCGAGTTCTACCTAGGACAGAGACCTATTATCATGGCAGACCACAACCGCATGTTATTATCTATGATTTCATTTTGTTTACACCACAACTTTTTCTTGTTTAACAATAGATACTACCAACAGGTCAGGGGCGTGGCCATGGGGGCCTGCTTCTCTCCCAGTTATGCCTGTCTTCATATGGGCTACTGGGAGAGGCAGGTTCTCCTTGGCACGCACGCTGACATTTCCAGACAATCTATTGTTAAGTGGTATCGTTATATTGACGATGTGTTCCTGGTCTGGAAGGGCACTCGTCAGGAGGCTGAGCACTTTGTTGAAATGTTAAATGTTAATGACTACAATCTGCATTTTACCTCTAACATCAGTAGGGATCAGGTGCACTTTTTGGACATGACGGTAACACCAGGAGCAACCTGTCTGGAAACTAGGCTATATCGCAAAGAGACGGCAGGAAACACGATCCTCCATGCCAGCAGTCACCATCCTGCTCATCTTATACGAAGCATACCATATGGAGAAATGCTCCGCATAAGGCGATTAAGCAGCACAGAAGCCCAGTGCCAATTGGCACAGCAAGCTAGCAGGTCCAGATTTCTAGCGAGGGGGTACCAGGCAGCAATGGTGGACAAAGCCATGGCTAGAGCTAATTCCATCCCACGTAGCCAGGCTCTGCAACCTAAAGTCCACACTAAACAAACCTCCGCCAAAGACCAACCAGTTAGATTGATCTGGGCCTTTAATAGCCAACAGGCCGCGCTGGGAAAGATCATTTCCAAACACTGGAGCCTAGTCAAATGTGACCCAGTGATAGGGGACAGAATACCTAGTACCCCTTCTATCACATACAGGCGAGCGTACTCGATGCAGAATGCCCTGGTCAAGTCAAGTCCTGAAATCTTAACCAGCAAAAATTGGCTTGGCAAAAGTAGGGGCTTCAGGAAATGTTCATCCTGCAAGGCTTGCCAGCATGGTGTGAACAAAACAGAGTACACTATTCCATTCACTCCTGAGGCACGCAAGATTAAACAACAACTTACTTGTAAGAGTGAATATGTGGTGTATGTGCTGGAGTGTCCGTGTGCCCTGCGCTATGTTGGGAGTACCAAATTGCAGGTGCACAAGAGGATACTCCAGCACATCAGGGCGATCAATACCAGTGACCCGGCATACCCGGTGGCCCGTCATTTCAAAGAACATCATAATAATGACAGTTCCCTTTTGCGCTATTATGCGATCGACTGTGTGGGTCCAAACAGGAGAGGAGGTGACAGGGACGGTGCCCTTAGAAAGCTGGAAACCAGGTACATCCTGGACATGGACTGTCGAGCTCCGGGGGGCCTGAACTCTACAGAAGATTTTTACACATGTTTATGACAATTCCACACTGTCTTATATTTCTTCTGTCACCCCTGTCGAGCAGTAACGGCTTCTATATTTGCTCCTTACTGTGCTTTACTTGTCGGTCCTTGTATTGAATAGAGTGCGGCTAATACTGTAAATATCAGAGGGCTGGATGGTTCCACATAGTGGGGTGTAGCCTAGGCTTAGGCTGCACTAAGATGTACCAAGAACTTTGCTCACTTGTTCAAGAACCTTTCAGCTCTATCTATATGAATATGAGAAAACAATGTCACAAAGTCACTTATAAACCAGTTGAAAAAAAACTTCACATAAAAATAGTGCACTTGGTTATCTGTTTGGTATTCACAATTCACTGGGGTACATCCGATTCCGAGCAGCGGCTGGTCCAAGTAATTACAGAGTACAGTGGATGGAGGCACGGCAGAGGCTGCGAGGATTTTCCCCTCTCACCTTTGGGAGGGGTCTACTTCTCCTCTGCCTGTCCTCTATCCAACTCGAGGCACGTGTAAACAATGTTCTGCATTTATTTTATAGGATGCTGCGATCTGAGTATTTTAAACATCTTGTTGTTTGATTATTCTTGCATACTATTGATCTCATCCTAAAGAAACGGTGCTGTGCTTATTTGCACATTTATTATAATTGCAACATAAGGTCTTGGTTTTAAAATATATATATATATATTTATTTTGTATATATTTATTATATATTTTTGTATTTATTAACTTATTGAAATACTGCTTATGACCTTGTGCACAGAATGTATATTGTATATAGTACATATCTGTGAAGTCGTCTCTTCATATGGCACAATGCACTTTTTTCATTGTTTACATCATTTGCCATTTGCACAATTGGATTCATCCAGTTATGTTTGCACACACTCCGTGTAGCACATTGCACTTTATACATCGTTTACATCAATTGCAATTTGCACAATTGGATTTAACCAGTCATCTTTGTTTACATTACGTGTGTATTTTGATGAATTACATTATGCACTTTACTGACACATGTGCCATCGACACAACAGGTGACCAGCTAGGGATTATCCCGTGATATGGTTGTAAATATGAAGTCTGTTGTCAGTATCTATTGTTTGGTGCAACATGTGACCACAAACTGACCAATGGAAATGTATCCCCACTTTACACTAGCACTTTAAATATTGCCTTTTCCCAGCGTGCGTCATGTGATCAAGGCCTCTGTGAAGGCCGAAACGTCATGCTGTGTGCCGCTTCCTCGAGGGTACAATAAAGAAAATTGCTCACTGCACCTGAGGTCTCCGTCTTCTTTCCTGCGCAGCGGTTCCTTCACTGGGCTCCGGGCGAGAGGTTGCTGAGGATTGTTGTATATATATATATATATATATATATATATATATATATATATATATATATATATATATATATATATATATATTACCTACTGGCGGTCGCCAGTAGGTAGTTATAGTTAGGATTTTTTTCAATGTTAAATCTCAAAATTCTATTTGGAATAACTTTGGCACCGGTTGATGAATCTGCCTGAAAATTTCAGGAAAATGGCCTCGTCGAGCTCCGGTCCTTCCCTGAAAGTTTGGGGGGGATACAATAAGCGGGGGCCGAGATAAAAGGGGGGTCCCAAAACGCGTTTTCCCCATGTTAATTTCCATAGGGCGGTCGATTTCACTTTTAGCCCGAACGGCTGAATGGATTTACACCAAACTTGGCAAAATTGTAGGGACTGGTAGCCCGATGTGCCTTTGCTATGTCTCAAGATATGTGCTCCAGTGGATTTTGAGTAATTTAGGTCCAAAAAAATATATATATCTATAGCAGCGCACAGGTGCGCGCACCGGAGTGCGCTCCAGGCGCGACACGCGAGGTGCGCATGGAAAGCTGATTGGCTCTCGGGTGTCTGTAAACATTCCAAACAGTCCAGAGCGGTCGCCATCTTGTGTCTTGGTAAAATCGAGACATAAGAGGTGGCTAAAACAAAGTGGGAACTGACCATAAGGCGTCAGGGATAGACCCATTTGACCCCCTAGGTTTGATGTGGGGGCTATAAAAGGGCCCCGCGGGGCATTTAAAATATTTTTTTTTTTTTCGTTTTGCGCGGGGGAAGCGCTCGGTGCGCGCACCAGGTAGCGCACCGGGGAGCGTAAAATGAGGGAAAAAGATGACAGAGTTTTTAAAAAAATGAAGTTTTTATTTAGAAATTGGAGGTAGTTCTAAAAAGAACTTTTTTTTTCTTCTTTTTGTTGTTTTATATTTTTTTTGTGTTTTGGAACTTTTTAAACTTTTTTTGGCTTTTCAAAACAGTTTTATATTTTTTTTGTATTTTTTAGGGGGAGAAACAAAAATAGGGAATTGAAACTGGCTCAACTGGAGCAAAAAAACAAAAAACCCAAAAAATTATTTCTTTTTGGGGCACTTGTGGAAAGGGGCGACCACTCGGTCCCCCCGAACGTATGGCTGAGTGCCTCGATCCCCCCGGGAAGCCATTTTTGGGCGGGAGGCGCGTCTCGGCTGGTATGCCCGAAGCGGCGTAGCCGGGGCGCGCTTTTTCCCGCCCTAGAATGGGCTGGCCTAGACACCGACGCAGCCGGCCACGCCCTCGGGGCGGGCAGGGGCGGGTTTTTCGCCCACCCTGAAGACGGATAAAAGAAGGCGCAAGACCAGAAGACGTCCTCTTGTTCTTGTGCTCCGAAGCTGCACCCCCTCGCTACACGTGAGCTCGGGACGGAACGAAGAGCCAATTTTGAGCGTTTTGATCTTTTTCTTTGTCTTCTAGATACTTCCTCGGAGAGATGCCCAAGAAAGGCGCAAAAAGAATGACGACCGAACAGATGGTGCGGGCCCTTTGCAAAGAAGTGTCCGACATAAAGAAACGGTTGGCGGAGCGAGATGGGGAGGAGGGTTCGGGCACCCCGCCGGCTGGAGGGAGACCTAAGAGGCCGAGAAAGGTTCCAGCCGGTGGGGCCGTCCCGGTTCCCTCTGCCCCGCTCGAGGCGCCGACCCCAGTACCGATGGAGGGGAATCCAATCCCCGTTGTCGTCACCCCGACATCCAAGGAAGACATGCCCCCCGAGCTGGCAGCACAGCTAGCAGCATGGTTGGGGGATAGTAGTGATGGCGCCACGGCTGCCGAAGCACAGGCGCTGATAAAAGGGCTTCGTGAGAAGAAAGAGGCAGCTAGAGTGGCTACGCCGTTGGCGGGGATAGACAAGTCGCAATCGGCAGAAGCTGCGTCCGGTGCAGGTAAGCGGCCATTGCCGATTGCAAGGGACGAGTCAGCACCCTCTCGTAGAGAGAGATTAGGACAACATGTGCCTTTAGCTATAAAAGAAAAGATCTGGGCGGGGGAGTACGTGAATATTTTTTCCCTGCTTGTTGATCATTATGATGTGGAGCATGTAAAAAGTCAGAAGGACTTAATGCATCCGAGTGTTTGGCGCGCAAAGATGGCCGCCTTTAAGGTCAATGAGAACATTGGCAACTGGGGCAATGCATGGGGTATTTTCACATCAATTTTGGGGGAACGTAGGCCCGAGTTGCTTCCTGAGTTTCCCGTTTATCAATCACGAATTATGGGTTACTCGACAGCGTATCAAGGTAACCATTGGTTTTGTTATGACAATTTGTTCAGGAAAGAAAAGGAACATAACAAGAGTTTGACTTGGGATTGTTACGATTCTTTAACATGGGATAAAATGAAAGAATCGGGAATGTTAAGAATGCCATTGGTCGGGAGCACTGTTGTTGATTACTCCCGCCAAAATGTGGGGACGCCCTTTCGACCAAGTACGAGCACCGACGACCAGTCGAGGCCCGCAGGCAATACAGGTAGAAAGGGTTTCTGTTTTAATTTTAACAAGGGGAAGTGTACCAGGCCTCCGGGATCGTGTAAATTCAAACATGAGTGTAGTACGTGTGGGTCGTCCCATCCTGAGTCATCGTGCAGAGCCAGAACGAGTGAGAATGGGGGTAAGGGAGGCGCCAAACAGGTCTAAACTAGGCCGAGGGGCGCCTTTACCAACCCCGATTGATACCTTGGCAATGATTCCCTGGCTCAGCGAATACCCGGATCGTACTTCTGCCGGGGTGCTGCGGAACGGTTTTACACATGGTTTCCGCATCCCGGTAGGGGACTTTCAGGGTGTAGGGATGTGCAAAAATCAACTTTCCGTTTTACAACATGCATCTGTAGTGCAAGAAAAAATTCAGAAAGAGGTTAGCCGGGGACGGGTCGCCGGCCCGTTTAGTGAGCCCCCGGTACCGGATTTCGTTTGTTCTCCGTTAGGGGTGGTCCCCAAGAAAGACCCGGGTGAGTTTCGTTTGATTCATAATCTATCTGCTCCATATGGTCTTTCGGTGAACGACGCAATTGAGCCAGAAGTTTGTTCGGTGCGATACGCATCTTTTGATGAGGCGGTAGCCATCTTGAATCGCCTGGGGCACGGGACGTTGATGGCGAAATCTGATATCGAGTCAGCGTTCCGGTTGCTTCCGGTACACCCAGACGATCAGCGTCTTCTGGGATTCGGGTTCCAGGGGTCATTTTACATGGATAGGTGTATGCCAATGGGATGCTCTATATCATGTGCTTACTTTGAGAAATTCAGTACTTTCCTGCAATGGGTGTTCACTAAGAAAACGGGTTTCCGAAATGTAATGCACTACCTTGACGATTTTCTGTTCCTTGGCCCCGCCGGTACTCCCGAATGTGCCCGGGCCTTAGCTGAATTCTGTGTGTTAATGGATCATCTTGGCGTGCCGTTGGCACCAGGTAAAACTATGGGTCCCACGACTTGCCTCGAGTTTTTGGGGATCGAGTTGGACTCAAGGGAGGGGTGCTTCCGTTTACCAGCTAGCAAAGTGTCGAAATTCAGGGCAGCCCTCCAAGTATGTTTAAAGGCATCCAAAGTTACACTGCATCAGTTGCAACAGTTAGTGGGAAAGTTGAACTTTGCCTTGAGGGTGATACCAATGGCTCGCCCCTTTTCCCGCTCAATTGCCCAAGCAATGGTTGGCTTAAAGGAGGGTCATCATCGCACAAGGTTATCGGCCGAGGTCCGCCAGGACATGCGGATTTGGTTAGCATTCTTGGCGGACTTCAATGGCCGGGTCGTCTGGAACAAGCCAGCCGTCTCCTCTGAAGAGCTTGGGCTATGGACAGATTCAGCAGGAAGCGTAGGTTTTGGCGCCATCTTCGGCACGAAATGGTCGGCACAAAAGTGGCCCCTATGGTGGCACGAGAAGGGGCTGACAAGTAACATCGCTTTCCTCGAACTATTTCCCATTCTGGTGGCCCTGAGAACCTGGCCAGAAGGGTTCAGAGATCATTCTGTTGTGTTCTGGTCCGATAATATGACCGTGGTAGAATGCATCAATAGTCAGGCAGCCCGTTGTAAGTTGATTTTGAGGCTCCTCAAAGAAATTGTCTTACTGTGTATGCAACTGAACGTAGTATTCAGAGCAAAACATGTCCCAGGGGTGATGAATCAGGCTGCTGATGCACTGTCTCGTTTTCACATGCAGGCTTTCTCGGGTTTCCTTCCTTCAGCGGACCCGGAGCCGGCACCCTTCCCCGAAGCTCTCTGGTCTCTCGGTGCCCCGAACTTCGTCACCTCGTGGGAGAGAGTCTAGCACCCAGGACAAGGAAGGCATATGAAGGGGCGTTCCAGGCCTATTTAGCCTTTTTGGGGGCAGAGAGAGGAGGACTTTGGGGTCAGGAGGAGTTGGTAGTACTTTTTCTGATGTCCTTACGTAGGGCTGGGAAATCGGTGGCTACGGCCCAAAGGCATCGTGCCGCCATTTCCTTTGTTGCCAGGGCCCATGGCATCCTGGACCCAACAGCGTCTTTCACGGTACAAAAAGCGCTACGTGGGTGGCAACGTCTAGAGGGTCGCAGAGTAGATGTACGACGACCGATAGGTCTAGACAGGTTGTCCCAGTTACTGGTCACGCTCCCGAACACATGCTCGTCCCCGTTCGAGACCTGTTTGTTCCGGACTGCATTTACGCTGGCATTTCACGGGGCTATGAGAGTTAGTGAGCTGGTTGCAAGGAACAAACGGGACGTGGCGGGGGGCTTGTGCAGGGAGCATGTCCAGATCAGGGGTGACGCGATGATTGTCTCCTTTCTCAGGTCCAAGACTGACCAAGATGGGAGAGGGGACTGCACGATCATCCGCAGGAACCCCGACTCATCCATGTGTCCGGTACAGTGCTTAGAAGATTACCTAGCACGAAGGGTGGCATCATGGGGAGGGACATTGTTGAGGCATGCAGACGCCACCCCGCTGACGAGGTTTCAGTTTCAACGGGTGCTTGCAATGGCCATTGCCGCAGCGGGCTTGGACCCGGGCGAATTTGGGACCCACTCCTTTCGTATAGGGGCTGCCACTGAAGCTACAGCCAGAGGTCTTAATGTAGAACAAGTGAAACGTGTGGGGCGCTGGTCCTCCAATTGTTATAAGAGGTACGTGCGATTGCACATGTTGTGAAACTGTAATCTTGTACTCACGCCTCTTGTCTTTGTTTGTTTTCAGTTGCGCAAGCCTACGCGGCAGGGCAGACTGAGCAGTCGACCCAACACCAGGTCAGCGGTCGCACGTCACCGGCTGTGAGGAAGGAGGTTTGGGTCGTGGGCCACTCATACGTGAGACGGGCTGCAGACGTATTCAAAGCAGGTGACATGGTTCACGTACCTGAGGAATACGGGTACAGAGTGTCCTTCTACGGAAGGGGCGGTCTCTGTATTGACCAGTTCCAGGAATTTTTTGAGGGCTTGTTAGAGCGGATGAGGTCACCGCCGTCCATAGTCATAGTGCATTTGGGGGGCAATGATCTGGTCACCACCGGTAGACGACTTCTCCTGGAGGCTACGCTTTCCACGGTAAGTTGGTTAGCGAGGAGAGTTCCGGGGTGCCTAATCGCATGGTCTCATATGATCCCACGAAAAGTGTGGCGGGGGGCTATCTCGATCCCTGCTTTGAATCATTCTGTTAGAAAATTGAATAACAAAGTGAGTAGGTTGTTCCGTTCCAAGGCATTGCATTCGATCTCGCATAATGGTATTAATGATGACAGTATGTATCTGGGGGATGGTGTGCATTTGTCGAGGGCGGGGAATGAGTTACTCATAGGAGACTTCCTAGCCTGGTTAAAATCTTTGGAACATGACCTTTAGGTAGGAGTTTTGTGGGGGGTCCGGATAGCCGGTCAACTATCCGGACCTGTGGCGGTAAGGTCATGATCGGTGAGCACTAATTGGTAGATCCCTATGAGTGGGCGTCACCCAACACGGATGGGAGCGCTCGGGAGAGGTGGCCATTGGCCCCTCAGTGGGGAGGCGGTCCCGTCTAAGGGCGGGTCGCCGGAAGTAAAGGAAAGGCGGTCAAGGCCCCTTCCTTTGTAGGAGGGGTTACAGCCCCCTCCTGGGGAATTTCCCGGGGCCAGGGTCATCTGCGACGGCAGATGCGGTAAGTTGTGTGGGGTGGGGAGAGGTCAACGATACCTTCTAGATACCACACACAAGTGTTCGAACGACCTTTAAATGGCGTCGAGTCTTAAGGGCCCCCGTCAAGTCAAGGGAAATTGTTAGTAGTTGCACTTGAGGTAAGCCTCTGTGCTGTCGCCCCTCCCAAGTGGGAGGGGTAAGTCTGGTTAGGGATCTTGACACCGGTTATGACCTTGCCGTTGGCCCTTAAACGTTAGGATGTACAATTTCAGTGTTCTTAGAGAATGTTTTGTAGGATGCTAGTTCGGCTAGGAGAACCTCTGTATTAGAGATTATGTTAAGGTTAGCCAAACATCGTAATGTGATAATGAAATTGTACATAACATGAAAACGTTTAATGTTTTAATTTTGTTTTAATAAATACGGCCGGGATGGTCACTCCATCCCACATCCAAAAACTTTAAGAACTGTTTCCGGTTTCCCTCCTTTTGGGGATTGTGTTGAGAGGGGGTGGCGGGTATCTCAGCCATATGGAAAGGGGCGACCACTCGGTCCCCCCGAACGTATGGCTGAGTGCCTCGATCCCCCCGGGAAGCCATTTTTGGGCGGGAGGCGCGTCTCGGCTGGTATGCCCGAAGCGGCGTAGCCGGGGCGCGCTTTTTCCCGCCCTAGAATGGGCTGGCCTAGACACCGACGCAGCCGGCCACGCCCTCGGGGCGGGCAGGGGCGGGTTTTTCGCCCACCCTGAAGACGGATAAAAGAAGGCGCAAGACCAGAAGACGTCCTCTTGTTCTTGTGCTCCGAAGCTGCACCCCCTCGCTACACGTGAGCTCGGGACGGAACGAAGAGCCAATTTTGACCCACCCACCAGCCCCTGAGGACAGCAAGTTGTTGTGCAATAAAGTGAAGTTATAAGTTGGTTTTTCCATTTCGTTTACAGGCTGTGACAGTATCAGTTTGTGGTTAATCATAATAAAGTATGGTGAATACAGTCTAGGTTGTTACGATTAAAATGAGTTGATGTAGTGTTGCATTTCTAGCAGGCTCTTTCGGTCGTAGTGACCAATGTTTTCATAGGTTTCAGAATTGTCGTATTTATTTTTGGTAGGCGGTAAGGTCATGATCGGTGAGCACTAATTGGTAGATCCCTATGAGTGGGCGTCACCCAACACGGATGGGAGCGCTCGGGAGAGGTGGCCATTGGCCCCTCAGTGGGGAGGCGGTCCCGTCTAAGGGCGGGTCGCCGGAAGTAAAGGAAAGGCGGTCAAGGCCCCTTCCTTTGTAGGAGGGGTTACAGCCCCCTCCTGGGGAATTTCCCGGGGCCAGGGTCATCTGCGACGGCAGATGCGGTAAGTTGTGTGGGGTGGGGAGAGGTCAACGATACCTTCTAGATACCACACACAAGTGTTCGAACGACCTTTAAATGGCGTCGAGTCTTAAGGGCCCCCGTCAAGTCAAGGGAAATTGTTAGTAGTTGCACTTGAGGTAAGCCTCTGTGCTGTCGCCCCTCCCAAGTGGGAGGGGTAAGTCTGGTTAGGGATCTTGACACCGGTTATGACCTTGCCGTTGGCCCTTAAACGTTAGGATGTACAATTTCAGTGTTCTTAGAGAATGTTTTGTAGGATGCTAGTTCGGCTAGGAGAACCTCTGTATTAGAGATTATGTTAAGGTTAGCCAAACATCGTAATGTGATAATGAAATTGTACATAACATGAAAACGTTTAATGTTTTAATTTTGTTTTAATAAATACGGCCGGGATGGTCACTCCATCCCACATCCAAAAACTTTAAGAACTGTTTCCGGTTTCCCTCCTTTTGGGGATTGTGTTGAGAGGGGGTGGCGGGTATCTCAGCCATATGATTATCACCTGCAAGGACGATGAGCTTAATACTTTGTTCCCCATAGGAGATAAGCTTGCCACAAGCAGTGCAAGTAATTTTAAAATCAGCAAATCTCGGCTGAATGCAAGGCATCACCTCAGATGTTTCTGGTTGCGAGGAAGAGGGTTGTTTTCTTTGGGAGGGGGTCCTTGATGACTGGGGGAGGTTACTGGCCAGTTCCCGGAACTCTGCGCGAGAGTAGTTGTTTGGATGCTTTCTTGTCATGTGCCGAATCATGGTATAGTTACCAAAAGAATATTTCTTATTTGGGTTGCCCCGTGAAAGTTCATCATTGCAGATGAGGCAAGTGACTTTGGGAGCATTCACCTTTTTTTGCCCCTCTGGGATTGAAAAAAACTGCCAAATGAATTGTGGTTTGGGTTTATAAGGTGTGTTTTCTTCAGGCAGCCATCTTCTTCTCCCCTCCTCATCTTCCTCTTCCTCCTCCTCCTGTTCTTGACCACCAATATAATTTGGAGCTGGTCCTCTTGGTGGTGGTGGTGGTGGTGGTGGCTGAGATGCTCCTGCTGCTGCTGCTACTGAAGCCATTTTAAAGTACAAAAAGGTACAGAGAGTTCCAAACAGATCTTCCTCAGTCAAAGGACAAAGTCAGAATAAGGAAAAAAGGTGGGGGCTTTCATCATTTGGAAAACAAAACTGTCCTGAACCAATGAGAAGTGTTATTTTCAGGTCACAAGACCAGGGGCTTCATCATTATGAAACTAAAACTGTTATGAACCAATGAAAAGTGTTATTTTCTGCTCACATGACCCGACGCGCTTACGCTACGCGCACGGGGGCCCGCAGCGTAAGCGCGTCGGAAGTTTACGTTTTGCGATCGTATTCGTTCGAGTACTTCCGGGTGCGCTTACGCCGTGCGTATCACGCGGTCGCGGCTACGCGATACGTCACGATCATGTTTTCGTTTGCGATATTGGCGCTCATGAGACGCTCCCCGGAGCGCGCCCGGGGGCGCTTTTCAGAAATACGCTTTTCGGGGCGCACTCCGGGGCGCGCTCTGGGAGCGCTCCCCCCAAAAATTAAAAAAAAAAAAATGGGATAATTTTAGAGACAGGTAGCCCTATTCTGAAGTGGTTTGTAAAAAAATTAACTTTATAAAAATATGTATTGTGCTACATTGGGCTTAATATATGTTAGAGCCAAAATGTAGCCCAAATGTAGCCCAAAGTAGCCCAATGAAGCCCAAAGATGGCCACCAGAGATCAAAAATTGTAAATGTAGCCCAAAATTCAACTAGATGTAGCACAACTGTAGCCCAATGACAGAATGTACCAGAGTGTTAAAAAGAACAACTAGAGTGCTAACAGTCTTATTTATAAAGTGAAACTTATAGTAAGGAATTAGCATTTAAAAAACCTATGAAATTCACTGAAAAAAACCATAGGTTTCACACCAGTTATAGTTAGGAATTAGCATTTAAAAAACCTATTAAATTCACTGAAAAAACCATAGGTTTCACACCAGTTATAGTTAGCTGGAAATTTTACTGATATAAAACCATTGAAATTCCCACGTTATAGTTAGTCGGACTCACTATAACTTGCGCGTGCAATGCACTGCTGATGACATCACATATTACATCACTCATGACATGGTCAGTGACATCACTCATGACATCACTGATGACACCATACTTGTGACACAGTGACAGACCTCCTTTCAGTGTAATGTAACCCATGAAACACATATTCAAAAATAGAAACTAATATTTTCAAAAAAGTGGATATACCCATACCAGTTACAACAACCAATTCAGTAATACCACCATCTAATACACATCCACTCATGTGTATGTATATGGGTTATTAGATATTTTTATTAGTATCAGTATGAGTGTCTATATGGTTTGGTGGGGGTATTACTTAGCACATTGATGCATGAGTGACTGACTCTTTGTTTGTATGTGTTTTGAAGACAACATATGTACAGGACTGTATGGGTGGATGAGTGTCTATATGTGTTTGTTAGTGAGTGAATGACTGTCTCACTAGTGTCTTTATCAGTAACTACATATGTTTTAATCTAGTATATATGAATATTGATGTATATAAGTGAGTATATGTGAGAGTAAGAGATTGTAAGAGTTCCTGTTTAAATAAGTATGTGTTTCTATAAGTGATTGTTTAAGAGAATAAATATGTGTAATTTTAAATAGAAGTAAGGTGGAAGTGTGTATATAACTCTATATTCAAATAAATGGATGTCCAATAGTTTATTTGCACGTGTGAATATGTGTGTGAGTAACTTTTGGATGAATGTCGGTGTGTAACAGGATGTATAGGTGTATCACTTCATATGATGAGTGAGTATATGTATGAGTGACTATATAGAACTGTTGGTGAATGAGTGGATGTGTATATAGATAGTGGAATTACTGAATTGCTTGTTGTAACTGATATAGGTATCTCCATTTTTTTAAAAATTTCAGTTTCTATTTTTGAATATGTGTCTCAAGGGTTACATTATAGTGAAAGGAGGTCTGTCACTATGTCACAAGGATGGTGTCATGAGTGATGTCACTGACCATGTCATGAGTGATGTAATATGTGATGTCATCAGCAGTGCATTGCACGCGCAAGTTATAGTGAGTCCGACTAACTATAACGTGGGAATTTCAATGGTTTTATATCAGTAAAATTTCCAGCTAACTATAACAGGTGTGAAACCTATGGTTTTTTCAGTGAATATATATATATATATATATATATATATATATATATATATATATATATATATATATATATATATATATATATATATATATATATATATTACCTACTGGCGGTCGCCAGTAGGTATATATAGTTAGGATTTTTTCTCTATGGGACTTTTGAAAATTCTATGTCTAATAACTTTGGCGTTTGTGGACGGAATCGGCGGAAATTTTCAGGAAAATGGCACATTTTGTTTCTGAGCAGCCCCTGAAAATTTGGAGGGGTTTCGTCAAGAGGGGCCGAGAAAAAAGGGGGGTCCCAAAACACGTTTTTCCCATTCATTTTTCCATAGGGCGTTTGGCCTCACTTTTAGCTCGAACGGCTGAATGGATTTGCACGAAACTTGGCGAATTTGTAGGGACTGATAGCCCGATGTGCCTTTGCTGGGTCTCAATATATGTGCTCCAGTGGATTTTGAGAAGTTAACGTTTTAAAAAACAGATATATCTGTGACAGCGTCCAGGGTGGCGCTCCGGTTCGCGAACTTTTCGCGTAACGGAGCTTTGCAAAGCGAAGGTGATTGGCTCTCCGGTGTCTGTCAACATTCTAAACAGTCCGGTACGGCCGCCATCTTGTCTCTCGGTAGGATCGAGAGACAAGAAGAGGAGAAAAACGAAGGGGGAATTTAATGAAAGGGGGCAAGGTAGACCCTTCTTGACCCCCTAGGAATGATGTTGGGGTTATTAAAGGGTCCCGTGGGGCAAATAAAAAAAATTTGATTTTTTGCGGTAGAAGCGCTTTCCGGTTCGCGAACCGGGTAGCGAATCGGGACGCGAAACAGGAATTCGCCATTTTGTGTTTTGTTTTAATTAAATTACAAGATGGAGGAAAAACAATGTGAGAAATGGGTATAAGGGGGTACGGGAGACGTATCCTGACCCCCTATGTTTTCTGAGGGTGGCTGAGGATGCTCATATATGTTGATACTTGTCTTCCAGCGGCTGCGCGTGAGCTTTTTTTTTTGTTTTTTTTTTTGCTGCGTGACGTCTGTTAACGTTCGATTCGAAGGAAATCAGGAAGTGTTGACCGCCATTTTGACACTGCGAGTCAATATATTGTTAAAAATAATTGTTATAAATTAATCCGTATTGATAAACATTGTCTGCGTCATCTTGCTTTTTTTCCAATGCCACACTTTTGTCGTGCACGGCAGCCATTTTAGATGCCTTGGCCAGACCCACTCTCTGCACGACGCCGATCGTGACGTCTGTTAACGTTCGATTCGAAGGAAATCAGGAAGTGTTGACCGCCATTTTGACACTGAGAGTAAATATATTGTTAAAAATAATTGTTATACATTAATCCGTATTGATAGAAAATTGTCTGCGCCATCTTGCTTTTTTTTCCGATGCCACACTTTTGTCGTGCACGGCAGCCATTTTAGATGCCTTGACCAGACCCACTCTCTGCACGCCGCCGATCCTCAGCATGGCTCCCCACCCTCGCAAGCATCTCCCCCACGCATTGGTCACCCCCGCTCTCTCTCTTATGCATGGGCCATGAACCTCCCCCCATCTGCGCTGCTCTTCCCTGAGAATCACACCCTGTGCCCGCCCGACACCTCCCTTTCCTCCTATTCACTACCGCACCCTCTGACACTCCTCTTCCTTTGTGTCTGATTGTCCTGGCCGGTCTAAGGCTATCACCTAGCCCTGCGGATGTAGTTTATGGCCTCAACTGTAAAGAATCACCCCTCTTCAAAGGAGTTACAGTAGATCAAGGCCCCACCCCATGAGATCCGTCACACCACACGTGTTCCTACTATCTGATAACGATCCTGTATTGTGATTGGGGAGGGGATTCTCACTGTGAGGGTGTGTGGGACCGAGCCTGAAAAGGAAGATTCCAGGGATGCCTTTTTGTACATCAAAGTCTTCACAATTATGTGTCACATTAAAAATATATAGCACTCCAACAAAGTAGTAGGATTATACCACTTTAATAACTTATAAATATATACAAAGCACCAAAAACAGTAAACACGTAAAAAAAAAAAAAGTTAAACACAGCAACAATGGTCAGTAGCGGTCTGTTGTGCGAATAGTCCGAAGGCAGCACAACGCGCCGAGATCTGGACGGCACCCCCTTGCCATTCAGCGGTTTCCACCCACTTTTCCTGCACTGTGTCTTGTCAGTAGCAGTCTGTTGTGCGAATAGTCCAAAGGCAGCACAACGCGCCGAGATCTGGACGGCACCCAGGTGATGTCCTTTACTTGCCACACTGGTTTTGGCATCCTACAATGCTGCACCGAAAAACGGCGTGGGGCGCCCCGGGTGGGGGGGGAGGCGGCGTAAACGGGCCTCCCCAGGTGGAGGCTCGTCTGCTGTAGTGGGGCGCCCTTTTACTGTTTCAGTCACCAATCAGCAGTTTTCCGCCCGCTTTTGCAGCACTGTGCCTCATCCGCCATTTAGCTGTTTACCGCCCGCTCTTGCGGCTACAGCGTCTCGCTCACCATGTAGTTGAATTGCGCCCACTCTTGCGGTGCAGCGATAGGCGGCTGCCACAGGACTCTTAAAATGGCGGCCGGCTCTTCGGATTTGGGCCTGGTCCACTAAAATGGCCCTGGGACACCTTGGAACTCCGATGCTTGTCTGCTAGGGCTTGGGCCCCATTCTCGAAAGCGTCCCCTCAGCCTTGAAGATTCTACAAAAGTCTTGGGGGCCCCCGACTCCCGCAGGCTTCCGGTGGGGAGCGGCTGCCATGATTGCTTGTGGAATGGCCACGACGGAGCTACGAGATGGTGGTGCTCTCATGCTGACGCCAGCTTCAGTCTGAAACATCCAGAAACACTGTAGACTATCAATTCGATGACTTCCGGTGGAGCCTCAACGTGACCCGGTAGGGAATATATTGCCCTCCCCTTTTTTGAGTGATGGTTCTTGTTGCCTGTCCCCTCTGTTGTCATCTAACTGAACCTTTTTGGATTGCCGAGTGAGAAAAAAAAAGGTAGGGCTTTCATCGTTTGGGAAAAAAAATGTT
The DNA here is from genome assembly GCF_964263255.1 of Lissotriton vulgaris. Classification (NCBI taxonomy): domain Eukaryota; kingdom Metazoa; phylum Chordata; class Amphibia; order Caudata; family Salamandridae; genus Lissotriton; species Lissotriton vulgaris. The sequence continues at coordinate 76,626 of NW_028249051.1, read as the reverse complement.
TCAATCCAATGAAAAGTCTTATTTTTAGGTCATATGATCAAGCATTTCATCATTAGGAAACCAAAAGTAAAATGAACCAATGAAAAGTTTTATAAACAAGTCACATGACCTGTTATGCGGCTTTGGGCTATAAAAAGCCTACAAAATCCATTGGCCGGTGAGGCGGCGTCAGTAGCGGACCGATGTGCGAATAGGCCGAAGGCAGAACAACGCATCGAGATCCGGATGGCACCGAGGTGGTGTCCAGCAAGTTGCCGCACTGGTGTGGCTATCCTACAATGCTGCGCCAAAATACGGCGTGGGGTGCCCGGGGGGGGGAGGCGGCGCAAACGGCCCTCTCCCGCCTCCCCAGGTGGAGGCACCTCATGTGCAGTGCGGCGCCCTTTGCCGTTTCACTCGCCGTTCAGCAGAGTTGCGGCCGCACTTGCGGTACAGTGACTCACCCGCCATCCAGCTGTTTTCCTGCTGTACAGTGACTCGAACGCGCCGAGATCCGAATGGCACCGAGGTGCTGTCCAGCAAGTTAACGCACTTGTGTGGCTATCCTACAATGCTGCGCCGAAAGACGGCGTGGGGTGCCCGGGGGGGGGGGAGGCGGCAAAAACGGCCCTCTCCCGCCTCCCCAGGTGGAGGCACCTCATCTGCAGTGGGGCGCCCCTTAGCGTTTCACTCACCTTCCAGCTGCATTGCGCCCTCTCTTGCGGCACAGTGCCTCACCCCCCATCCAGCTGAGTTGCGTTTACTTTTGCGGTGCAGCGAAAGGCGGCTGCAACAAGACTTTCAAAATGGCTGCTGGCTCTTTGGTTTGGGCCTGGTCCACTAAAATGGTCCTGGGACACCTTGGAACTCGGAAACTTGCTTGCCAGGGCATGGGCCCCATTCACGAAAGCGTCCCCTCTTTTGACTGATTGTTCTTGTTGCCTATCTCTTCTGTTGTCATTTAACGGAACCTTTTTGGACTGCCAAAAGGGGTTCTGGTCCGACCGCTTGTTGGTGGAGACATTTTGACTATATCCTGGACCTGCCCGGCCTTGCCCAAAATGGCGCCGGTATAAATGGGACTCGTAACTCCTTGTTGTGTACTGGTTGCCCAACCTTGATATCACGAGATACATATGAGTTTTGAAGCACATGGCGGGCGGGGACGAGTACTGATTGAACATTTGGACATCCCTATTGATATTAAGTTCTGATGTGTTATTGATTACTGTACTATTGAAAGTTAGAATTAACGTCACCCATGGTACTTGCCCGCAAATGTATATCTAGATAATTTTATTGTAACTGGCCCTGTCGTACTTTAATTATAAAATGTACGTCCACCGATTCCGCAACTGTTAGACACCTTACTTCTTGCAACCTAATGGCCCGCCCGTTACGTTCTTCTACAGTGTAAATGTCCCCTCATCATATACGATTCCAGTTTGCACCGTGGCCGGCCCACGTGGTTATAGGCCCGTATTTGTATACTGACATTTTCACAATAAAGGTTTTTAAAACAAAACATGGTAGTAGTACCTTTTTTGGTAAAGTTTTGAATAATAGCCACTGTTTTCGAATCAGTAAAAGGCAAGTGAAATAAAGCAGCTCGATTACATGACGGTTAAAAGGTATAATACGCAGGAACGCAGTAAAGATAAATGGTCAAGGGCTGTTGTGTTTTCCACTCCTGCAACATAAAGTGATCGATAAGAATCCGATATTCATGCCTATCAGCGACTAAGACAGCAGGCCGAGCCTCTTTTGCTCAACGGCTCCCTCATGGGACGAAGAAATGCCCTTTTTCTCGAAATAGGAATATTTTACTTGCAGGACAGTTGTACATTTCCCGGGAAAATACATTAGCCTGGAACATTGTTAGTGATAAACTGTAAATGCATCTGGGTCCTTTGCTTTACAAGTCAGAGCGAGAAAAAAAAAGGTGGGGCTTTCATCATTTGGGAAAAAAAAATGTTCGAAAGCAATGAAAAGCGTTATTTTTAGGTCATATGACCAAGCCTTTCATCATTAGAATAACAAAAGTAAAATGAACCAATGAAAAGTTTTATTAACAAGTCACATGACCTGTTATGCTTACGTTACGCGCTGCGTGCCGCGCTCTGGAACGTTTCCGGGAAGCTGCGCCTCGCGCACCGGAGCACTTCATATGACGCATTAGGCGACAACGCAGGTCCAGAATATAGTCAAAATGTCTCCACCAACCAGCGGTCAGAACACAACCCCTTTCAGCAGTCCAAAAAGTTCTGTTAAATGACAAGAGAAGGGACAGGCAACAAGAACCATCAGTCAAAGAGGGAAGGGCAAGTTCTTCTCTACCGGGTCACGTTGGGGCTCCACCGGAACTGATCGAATTGGTAGTCTACAGTGTTTCTGGATGTTTCAGACTGAAGCTGGCGTCAACATGAGAGCACCACCATCTCGTGGCTACGTCGTGGCCATTCCGCGAGCAATCATGGCAGACGCTCCTCACCGGAAGTCTACGGGAGTCGGGGGTCCCGGTGACTGTTGTAGAATCTTCAAGGCTGAGGGCACTCTTTTGGGAATGGGGCCCATGCCCTAGCAGTCAAGCGTCCGAGTTCCACGGTTGCCTAGAGCCATCTTTGCAGGCCAGGCCCAAGTCTGTGGAGCTGACCGCCATTTCGTGAGCTCCGTAGCAGCCGCCTGTCGCTGTACCACAAGATTGGGTGCAATTCCGTTGGATGGCGGGTGAGATGTTGTAATAGCAAGAGCAGGCACAATTCAGCTGGCCGAGCGAGGCACTGTGTCGCAAGAGCGGGCGCAAGTCAGCTGGTCGAGTGAAGCGCTGGGGTGTAGCTGAGAAACCTCCACCTGGGGAGGTGGGGGAGGCTCGTTCGCGCCGCCTCTCCCTTCTACTGCACCCCATGCCGTCTCCTTGCGCAGGTATATGTGATGGTCGGACCAGGGCACCTGAGATGCTTCGATGTCACTGCCTTGCACAAATGGCATAAGTCCTGGATGTTGGGTGCAATAGTTAAGGGTTCCGAGCAACGCTTATAACACTGTCTGAAGCTTATTTGCACCTGCTGCAGCTTCACTATTCTCAAAGTAAATGGGGGCTGTTTGTGGACCTGACTGCATTGGAAAACAATGTGATGCGGTGCCTACCTGAACCACTTGATGGAGGCCCCCGAGATAATTGCGCCTGCTCCACACCTTGTCCCACAATCCGTTTGAGGGGACCAAGCAACACACCATATCCAGAGTCCTTCCCACAACCTCTGCCTTCCTTCTTACCTAGTTATTTTTTCTTTCACTCCCACTCCAGGCTTTTAGTCTGTGGATGGAAAACTAGGAACCTACACTCACCTATGAAAATCTTACTATTGATGGTTTATTTTGAGCCCAAAATACAAAGGCTTGTTTGGATCGATGTTGCAGGAGGCTGCCATGTAAATAGTTATTTAATAAAACGTTTTACCCTGTTACTTTGCTGGTGTGTTGTATATATTTATAATATTTTCATAGTGTTTGTCGTTATTTTGGGTGGGGTGGGCGGCGGAGCTGAGCTGTCTTGCAGCCATCATGGTGTCGAGCTCAGTTCCTCTCACTAGTTTCGTATTTGTCATGAGGGGTTGTTCATAATGTATCTATTTTAGCGAGGTCAAAAAGAGATCCCATTAGTGGCCTACTGATTTTGCTTGATTCCTTTTGTTTTTTTAACGATTTTTCACTATCTGCAAAGACTAAACAGAGTAGTGCGACTCTGTGCTTGTTTGTAAATAGAGAATGAACCAAAGAGAACCAATTCCAAAACAATAAATGCTAGGATAACAAACAATCAATCAAATGGAGAGGGAAGCAGGCACGACGGATTACAATGGGGGCAAAGGCCTGTGTTACCTATCCTTCACTATCTGCAAAGAGAGAATACTCCTAAAAGAAAAGAGGAGGGGGGGGGGCAGCGTTGAAAGCACATCAGCGTGCATAAATATGAACATGTTTTTACCTACCACGTACTTGACAGTTTACAGCTTTTGATATTTGCTATTAAAAAACCATTGAAATTCACTGAAAAAACCATAGGTTATAGACCATATATAGTTAGGAATTAGCATTTACAAAACCTTGAAAATTCACTGAAAAAACCATAGGTTATAGACCATATATAGTTAGGGATTAGCATTTACTAAACCTTATTTTACTCGCACAAAACCATTGAAATTCGCATATATAGTTAGTTGCACTAACTATATATCGCGCACCCGCAATCCACTGCTGATGGTGTCACATATTACATCATTCATGACATGGTTAGCGCTCCGGTTCGCGTACCTGACGCGTAACGGAACTTTGCGAAGCGAAGCTGATTGGCTCTCCGGTGTTAGTCAACATTCTAAACAGTCCGGACCGGCCGCCATCTTGTCTCTCGGTAGGATCGAGAGACAAGAGGAGGAGAATAACGAAGGGGGAATTTAATGAAAGGGGGCAAGGTAGACCCTTCTTGACCCCCTAGGAATGATGTTGGGGTTATTAAAGGGTCCCGTGGGGCAAATAAAAAAAATTGGATTTTTCGCGGTAGAAGCGAACCGGGTCGCTCACCGGTAGCGTAACGGGAGTTCGCCATTTTGTGTTTCGTTTGAATTAAATCACAAGATGGAGGAAAAACAATGTGGGAAATGGGTATAAGGGGGCACGGGAGACGTATCCTGACCCCCTAGGTTTTCTGAGGGTGGCTGAGGAGGCTCATATATGTTGTAATTAAAAAAAGAAATTGAATTTTTCGCGTGGTTAGCTGCCGGTACGCGAACCGGGTAGCGAACCGGTAAGCGAACATATGTAAAAATTAGTGAAAAAAGGTACATTCGAAATTTGGAAAGACTAATTATAGTTAAGGTAGCTCTGAAAAGAGCTTTTGTGTTCTGTGTAAGTTCTAGGTACTTATAAGTAGGTACCAATACACAGTCTTAAATTTTGTATGAAAACTCTGTTTCCCTCATCTGAAAAGTGCACACCATCTCCTCTTGTAGATATCTTGCATGTAGTAACACAAGTTATTGTTGTAGATGGCGCCCATTCCATGGTCTCCCATATAAGCTGAAACAGACTTATTTACATGCTTCCTCGCTTTCTCAATTTGTGGACAAATTGATTGGACCACCTCCATTTCTGTCTTTGGCATATATTGGAATATACCAAGGCAGTTTGAGGGAAAAGTCCCATCAATTGCTCAAAGGTGTCCTTTAAGAGCATTTCCAGACCTACCCCAGTCAAAGTGCCCAAATCATTTCCTCCACAGTGCACTATTATGAGGTCAGGGTTTGGCAAATGCAAAAAGGTTTTCACCAATGGTATCAATTGGTGACATCTCAATCCTCTTTGCCCAATCCATTTGATTTCCACATTTTGTAAATTGAGGTTGTGTAAATTTCTGTTATCAGCATACCTGTGAGCCCAGTGGATGTAGCTATGTCCAAGAATCCAGACAGAAAACATGGCGAGAGGAGGTTCTGCTGCAGTCAGGTGAAGTGTGGGAGTTTGTAAAGAAAAAAAACTGTGGAGTTTCAGTGCTAATGGTTCATTAGCAATGATTGGTGTATTTCCATTGCTGAAAACAGAAAGTTAGGGTGCATGGATGTGTTCTTTGAAAGATGTAATTTCAATGGTTAAGAAAAAATGATTTTATGAAAGATTACAGTGGATTAGCAGGTGTACTGAGAGTTCAGAGTTCATTTGAAACATTGTTGTGTGAACTTGTAAACATGAGAGGTCTGGCAGGAGGTAGTTGCTATGGAAAAAGAGCAGAAAGGGCAGAGGGGGAAGGGTGTTGATTTGAAAAAAGTGAGGGAAGAGTTTTGATTGGCTGACATGAGAGATATGTGTGATGAATATCAGCATTTATGTACCTTTCTTGGCTGCAGCCTCTGGAGTGCATACCTTTTGTTCTGCTAAAGAAAAATTGGTGTGTTTCTGAGACTGTTTTGAAATTCGAAAAGCATTTGCTAAGGTGAGATATGGTTTCTTTATTTTAGATAGAGACTAGTATGCTTTTTGGAGAAAATAAGAAAGCTAGCTGTGCATTTAAAATGATGTTTTGAGTCAAGTGTTTGCATTATGTTTTCCAAGAAGATTTTGCATTCTTTTACAAATTGTAATTGCAGATAATGTTAAGTATTAGTCCTGACAAGGTGTGGTTGTACATAGGAGCTGTGCTGTGTTTTCTAATTATGATCAGAAAATCGTTTTTAAGGAAAAGGAATGATTTTTAAATTTATAAGAATTTATTTACTTGCGAGGTGACTCTTGCAATGCGTGTTTTTTATGGAATAGATGCATGATGCACCTGTGCTCTTTATGCTCCATGGTGCTCCACAGTGTCAATGTAAAAAGTAATGCATAAGTGGTGCAAGGGCCTTCTAAATACGCCTCCATGTGTGCATGGCAATTTTAAGTCACTTGCTCCTGGTGCAAGGGCCTTGTAAATACGCCCCCATGTGTGTTTGGCCATTTTAAGTGACTTCCCCCTGGTGCAAGGGCCTGGTAAATACGCCTCCATGTGTGTTTGGCCATTTCAAATCACTTCCTCCTGGTGCAAGGGCCTTGTAAATACGCCCCCATGTGTGCTTGGCAATTTTAAGTCACTTCCCCCTGGTGCAAAGGCCTCTGACACTGTTTTTAAATTCAAAAAGCATTTGGTAAGGTGAGATATGGTTCCTTTATTTTAGAAAGAGACTAGTATGCTTTTTGGAGAAAATAAGGAAGGCAGTTGTGCATTTAAAATGATGTTTTGTGTGAAGTGTTTGCATTATGTTTTCCAAAAAGCTATTGCATTCTTTTACAAATTGTAATTGTAGATAATGTGAAGTATTAGTACTGACAAGGTGTGCTTCTACATAGGAGCTGTGCTGTGTTTTCAAATTATGATCAGAAAATCGTTTTTAAGGAAAAGGAATACTTTTTAAATTTATAAGAATGTATTTACTTGCGATGTGAGTCCTGCATTGCGTCGCTTTTGTTGAATAGATGCATGATGCATCTGTACTGTTTTTGTACCATGGTGCTCCACATTGTAAATGTTAAAAACAATGCATAAGTGGTGTATAGGCCTTGTAAATACTCTCCTATGTGTGTGCATGGCCATTTTAAGTCACTTACCCCTGGTGCAAGGGTCTTCTAAACATGCCCTCATGTGTGCTTGGCATTTTTAAATCACTTATCCCTGGTGCAAGTTCCTTGTAAATACGCCATCATGCGTGCTTGCACATTTCAAATCAATTCCCCCTGGTTGAAGGGCCTTGTAAATACGTCCCCATGTGTGCTTGGCCATTTTAAGTGACTTCCTCCTGGTGCAAGGGCCTTGTAAATACGCCCCCATGTGTGCTTGGCCATTTTAAGTCACTTCTCCCTGGTGCAAGGGCCTTGTAAATACGCCCTCATGTGTACTTGGCCATTTTAAGTCACTTCCCCCTGGTGCAAGGGCCTTGTAAATACGGCCCCATGTGTGGTTGGCGATTTTATGTGACTTCCCCCTGGTGCTGTGTTTTCAAATTATGATCAGAAAATCATTTTTAAGGAAAAGAAATGCTTTTTAAATTTATAAGAATTTATTTACTTGCGATGTGACTCTTGCAATGCGTGTTTTTTATGGAATAGATGCATGATGCATCTGCGCTGTTTATGCCCCATGGTGCTCCACAGTGTCAATGTCAAAAGCGATGCATAAGTGGTGCAAGGGCCTTCTAAATACGCCTCCATGTGTGCTTGGCCATTTCAACTCATTTTCCCCTGGTGCAAGGGCCTTGTAAATACGCCCCCATGTGTGCTTGTCTATTTCAAGTCACTTCCCCCTGGTGCAAGGGCCTTGTAAATACCTCCTCATGTGTGCTTGGCCATTTTAAGTCACTTCCCCCTGGTGCAAGGGCCTTGAAAATATGCCCCCATGTGTGCTTGCCAATTTCAAGTCACTTCCCCCTGGTGCAAGGGCCTTGTAAATACGTACTCATGTGTGCTTGGCAATTTTAAGTCACTTCCCCCTGGTGCAAGGGCCTTGTAATTATGCCCTCATGTGTGCTTTGCCATTTTAAGTCACTTCCCCCTGGTGTTAGGGCCTTGTAAATACGCCCCCATGTGTGCTTGGCAATTTCATATGACTTCCCCCTGGTGCAAGGGCGTTGTAAATACGCTCCCATGTGTGCTTGGCTATTTGAAGTCACTTCCCCCTGGTGCAAGGTCCTTGTAAATACGCCCTCATGTGTGCTTGGTAATTTTAAGTCACTTCCCCCTGGTGCAAGGGTCTAGTAAATATGCCTTCATGTGTGCTTGGCAATTTTAAGTCAATAACAATAACATGAACAATGTCTGTTGTGGAAAAATCTCTAAATAGAAAAAGAGTCTCGAAATTAGTTGAGATTAACATATAACAGAGCACAGGTCATATGTTGAAGCATTCCATTCCATTGCTATTTTCTACCATCAAGTATGTTGCATAATCCTTCCATTCAATTGTTTGCTTACTGTTATTGATTTACTGTTTGGTAATAGTATATAATAACATTTTTTTAATACATTTTCCACAGATTGAACTCAAAATATTCTTGAAAATTGAAACATGCCCTGAAGGCAAAGAAAAAAAAAGAAGCACAGCGACTTACACCGCACCTTAAAAAAAATGGAGATAATGGACCTTTGCAGCAGTTCTCTAGAATTAAAAGTTGTGAAGGTACCAAAAAAATTCCGGGTAAGACAATAAAATCTTTTTTAAGGAACATTTGCAGATGAAAAAGTATCACTAGAGAACATGTTTTAGTTCAGAAGAAGAGAGCCAATTTAAACGGGAAGGAAAGGTCCCTCAAAAAAGTAACTGCTAGAGCAGGAGATAACTCTGTGCATGGTAGTAGAAGGAAAAATCTGTTTAGAGACATTCGTAGATGAATGTTCCGCAACAGGATAATTGGCAATTTGTTAAAATTTTTTAAGAAAGGTCAACAGAAAGTGGCTTTTTATAAGAGAAAGAAAAATGTAGAGAAAATTATTGATCAGGCTTTCGAAATTAAGCGAAAGTTATTTATTTTGGTAATCAATAGAATTAGGAAACTAAACAAGGTAATTTATGATTTCAAATCAAATAGTAGATGGAAGAGAGTAGTTAATCGAAGTAATTTTTGTGAAGTTTTCTCAGGAGAATGGATGCATAGTTCAAGTTGTGAGGCATTTTTCAATGAGGAGACTTACTTCCAGGACAATGATTTGGTGCATGCAGTTGACACCAGTGGTCGAGCATATGAGGTAAAAGATGGTTGTCCGGTTGAAAAAGAAAAACTTGTGTCTGCAGATGCAGAAGAGGTGTTAGGTGATGAGGTTTTAGGGAGACGTCCTAAGGGACCAGTGTACATCTGGAAGTGTAGTTCTATTTGCAGTGTGCAACAGGATTCCATCAATTTGCTTTGTGATTTTGTTCGTACATATAATAAGAAAAGTTTAAAACAGAAAATGAAGTTGTTGCAAGAATTAGATCCTTGCAGAGTGAGAGAAGTGACAGGTTCGCGTGGTCATTCACTGGCTTGTCTTTCCAGGAGAGTATGCCAGAGTGTTTTTCATCATTTCAGGATGCTAGCAGTGCATCATAATAAAGTGAGGAAATTAGTTAGAATCTTGTATTATGCTAAGAGTCCGGCAAATATGCTTAAACAATTAAGCACTGCTCTTTTGCATGGTTCTGAAGTAGATGTGAAGAATATTTGTGAAGAAATTGAGTTCTGTTACTTTGCTGGTGAAGAGAACAATGTTGAAATTGACCCAGTAGAAGTAGGTAATGTGGAAGAGAGTGTACTGATTTCTAATAGGGAAATCTTCAACTTTCAGGTGAAATCAAGTCAGAGGCCTAATTTCACTTGTGTGTGTTGTCGACGGACTTATTATAAGAATCAGACTAAGTTAGTGGATTTATATGCAAAAAGTGAAATGGATAACAATAGTGAATAGAAGGATTTTGCCACATACTTGATGGTAGAAAATCGTTTTGATTTGGGATCGGACCAACGTATGTGTACTTATTGTTTAAAGAAATTAAACCAAAACCGGATGCCTGCTAGAGCGGTTTATAATAATCTTGAATTGGTTGACATTCCTTCTGAATTGAAGGATTTAAATACTTATGGATCTATTTTGATTCAAAGTGTTCATCCCTTTCAGGCTATTGTACGAATGGAGCCAAAGACGGGGAAATTGCCTCCATCAGATTTACAGAGAGGATTAAAGGGAAGAGTTGTTTATTTGCCTTTAGATTTGAAGAAAAACATTAATACAATTGGAGTAGAGAAAGTGGAAGAGGAACCTCTGGTTATCCTAGTTAATGGGGTTCCGACAAAGAGTAAGAAAATCTGGCAAGATTTAGTGGATGTTAGGAAAGTCAAAAAGGCAACATTGTATTTGATAAAAAACAATGAGTACCACAAGAATGTATGTACTGCAGAAGAGGAAGTAAGTGAAGAAGAGGACAGCGAATTGTGTGCTGGGCAAATTGAGAAAATAGAAGCTTCTAAAAATGTAGAAATATATGAACATTATAGTGTTCATCCTTTGCATTCCAAGGAAGTCATGGGGAATGCTATTGAGTTGTTTCAAATGAAACAAGCCAAAGGGAGTCCCATTAGTGTTTGGGAGGAAAGTTTGGAAGCTCGGTGATTCCCACAGTTATTTCCAACAGGTCGAGGAGGACGATATGATGAGCGACCTGATCAAATTCCTGCTTCTGAATACCGGACTTTACGATTGAACACAGAAGATCCTAGGTTTCGTCAATGCATTCCCTATTTGTTTCATCTATTGTTTGAAAGTGATCTGTCTGGACTGTCTTATGCAGTGAATCACATCCGGAAAAGTGGTGTACAACTGCGAAATATCTCGGCAAGGGACTTTATGGATAAAGTCAATGTGCAAGACAGTATTTTGGATTCTCACCTGATTAATCTCATGGCATGTCAGCGTGGTACTAATGAGTATTGGTACCGTCGTCATGGTGACTTAAAATGTATGCTGAGGAACTTAGGAACTCCCACATGGTTCCTCACTCTCAGCTGTGCTGAGTATGGCTGGGAAGACTTACTTTAATTTCGACGAGAGGCAAATGGGAACATTGAAAATATTGAATTCAAGACACCCGGAGAACTGTACTCTTTGGATCCAGTGAATGTATGCAGGTACTTCAATCATAGATTTGAAGCTATGATGTCTTTCATCACGAACAAGAAAAATCCACCTCTTGGAGAGGTGTTGGATTTCTTCTGGAGAAAGGAGTATCAAGCACGAGGTGCTCCTCATATACATATGCTACTATGGATCAAAGATGCACCCACATTTGGAACAGATCCGGATGACTTAGTGATGAATTTCATAGAACAGTATGCTAAATGTGCTGTTCCAAAGACAAACGAAGATAAAAGTCTAAGAGAACAAGTTTTACGGTTTCAAAGCCATCGTTGTGGAAAGTACTGTCGTCGTAAATTCAGAAACAAGGACAAGTACTACACGAAATGTCGTTTTGCATTTCCACGATCGGTGATATCTAAAGGAAGAGTGAACAATTTGATGTCTTCGCTGCAACATAATGTGACGAGGAAATCACCCAAAAACACATACAATTTGAAAAGAAACGAAGAGTCCAAGTACATTAACGACTCCAACCCAGTGATTTTGTCCATGTGGAATGCTAACATGGATATACAGTTTGTGGCTGACAACTGTATGGCTGTGGCTCGGTATGTGACGTCTTACATCACAAAAAAAGAAAAGACAGAACTGAAGGATATGTGGGAGGATATTTCCCATGAAAAGAGCCTCAGTAAAAAGTTGTACAGTTTCAGTCTGAAGATGTTGTCGCATCGAGAAATCGGAGCTTACAAATATTCTGACCGGTTATCTTCAGCAAGTCTCTATGCCAAATCTAGGAGTATCATTTGGGCGAGTCTTGGTCTTGCTGCAACGCGTAATCGAGTTCTGAAACCTGTACGGGAAATTGAGTATTTGGCGGAGAAGGAGCCAAGCAGTACAGATATTTTGAAGACCAACATGTTGGATACATAATATCCAAATAGAAGCAGTCACTTGGAGAATATTTGTCTGTATGAGGTTCTACAAAATTAAATTTTCAAGAGGAACATCAAAGAAGATATTGATAAAGGAGTGTATGCTGTAATTGGAAGTGAGGGATGTCTGGTCAAGCAAAGAAAATGTCAATTGGTAAATCATAGAAAATTGAATTGCGAATCTCCAGAAAGAAAAGAGTTTTTCTATTTAGCTCTTTTGCAACTTTTCAAGCCTTGGCGTGCAGAAGAGGAACATCTTGGAGATTTCCTCTGTTACGAAGACTCTTTCAATGCAGCTAAGGAGTCCATAGAATGTCCTGTTTTTCCAAAATATCTAGAAATGTTGAATGCAGAAATCGAGCAGGAAGCAACAATTGCAGCTGAGATTGCTAGAGACAGTTCTCTGGACAGTCAGAGTTCTGTTTCATTGATTCAGAATCCACTAGGAGAACTAGTTATCGAAAATGAAGCTGCCACTGCCATGATTGAAGTGGAAAGAGCCATGGCACATGCTCAGGAGGATGCGGTTAACTGTGAGAAGTCTTGGAAAAACAACTCAACGTTGAGCAGAGGAAAATATATAACAAAGTTACCAAGCAAATTGATCATGGATTAAGTCATGAGAAGAAAGAGTGCTCATGTACGTCGTTGAAGCCTGTCAGACTGTACGTGAGTGGAGAAGCAGGAACTGGAAAAACTTTCCTCATTAAAACAATTTCATGTTATCTGCAGAAAAGGACTGAGTCATCGCTGTCTTGTGTTGTGACCGCTCCAACTGGACTGGCAGCACATAACATTAAAGGGATTACTTTGCATCGGTTACTGATGCTGCCAGTGGAGCATGATAACAAATTACAATACCACAAGTTATCTGGAGATGCTTGTTGTGAAGTATCTCGAGTTTTGAAGAAGATGAAACTTCTTATCATTGACGAAGTAAGCATGGTTTCCAATGTCATGCTTGCCTTTGTGCATTTGAAAATGCAGGAAGTTCTTAAAACAGAGTATGATGTGTTATTTGCTGGCAAACACATCATTGTTTTCGGTGATCTTCTGCAGCTGACACCAGTGAAAGGACAACCAGTGTCTAAACTGCTTACCCATGAAGATTACAGGAAGTGCCTAGGGAGCATTGGCAACGTTAACATATGGTTAAACTTCAATTATGCTGAGCTGCGTGAAAATATGCGTCAAGCGAAGGATGAAGATTACAAGAATATTCTACAAGATGTTAGAATTGGGAAAGTGACCGAGCGTGGGAAAGAAGCTTTACATGCACGATTACTGTCAAATTTGTATCCAGAAGAAGACGTTCTGCCAGAGGATATTTTTCTGAAAATTACTGAGAAGAAATGTGGAATATGTTTGATGCCAACTCTTGCAGAATGTTCCATCTTCAACAACAAAATGTTGAATTCAGAAAACCAAGAGATTGTGAAACTGGAAGCTATTGACAGAATTGAGCATATGGGAGCAACAATTATTTTGTCTGAGAATTTGAACTCTAAATAGGATTCATTAGAGAAGACTATATCTAAAACTGCTGGTTTTGAAAAGACTCTGAATGTGTGCTTAAATTGCCGTATCATTTTGAGAAAGAATTTACATGTTGAAAGAGGTCTGGTAAATGGATCAATGGGTAATGTTGTTGATTTTGAGAAATACAGAAATAGAGATGGAATTGAATTTTTAAAAATTAAATTTGATGGCATTGAGGAAGTACAGCTAATTGGTCGTTGCACAGCTAGATTTTTGCTTGTAAAAGACTTATATGTTCGCCGTAAGCAGTTTCCCGTTTGCTTGGCATATGCGGTGACAATCCATAAATCGCAAGGTTTAAGTGTAAACACTGCTTTAGTGAATATTGGTAGTTCTGTGTTCAAAGAGGGTATGGCTTATGTAGCATTGTCACGAGTCAGAACTTTATCGGGATTGTACTTGATTGACTGTGATGTCACAAACATTTGTGCGGATCTAGATTGTGTTAAGGAATACAATAGGTTAAGAAGAGAGTATGCGCCACATTTGCCTCAATATCCTTTGTTTGAGAAACGTGTGGTAGGCCGGAAACGAAGAAATATCAGTAATAGTAGGGAGGTTGTAGCAAAAAGACCAAAAGTCGATGAACCGAAAATTGTAAGCAGAAGGAAAATGAATTCTGTTGAAGATGTTGTTGGTTTTCAATTTGAAAATAGTTCTGGTGTCAACTGCTATGCTAATGTATTAGGATATTAGGATATTAGGATATTAGGAGGGGTATTTCTAGAGCGCAAACGTTCGCTCCGAAGGGAGCATCTTGGCGCTGTGGTGTATGGTGTATGTAATGTAGTGGTTAATGTTGTCTTTTCACTAGAGACTTTAAAAGAACAGATTGTGATCAATTCAGAACAAAGTTTATGCTGTTTGTTGAATTCTGTGTTAGAGAAATGTAGCGCTGATAGAAGAAGAGTAGAAAGTGTGTCTGAAATTCGTAATCTGTTAGACAAATGTTCAGGTCAAGCGCAATTCTCTCAAAATATTCAGCAGGATTGTCAGGAGTTTTTAATGTATATGCTTGATGTATTGCAAGATGAAGGTGTAGATGTAGATTATCTGTTTGGCCTTTCTTATCAATGGCAGCATGACTGCGAGAACTGTAGGCTATCAAGTACTACTAGTGTAGACTCAGAAAGATTTATATATTCAACTTTGCCTGACAGTAAATCAGTATCCTTCAATAAGCTAGTAAAAGCAGCTGATCAAAACATGGAGTGTAGCCAATGTAAGTCTGCAATGCTGTCCACGTTAATTATACGAAGTTATGGCTAGTATGTCATTTTAATGTTCCAACGATGTAGGTCTGATGGAACTAAATTGACAACTTTAATTAATAATTTTGTGGCTTCGCAGTTGTCAATATCAGGAAGGACTTTTGTAACTAGAGCAATTATATATCATGACGGTCCTTCAACAACTTCAGGACATTACACAGCTTATTTAAAATCTGGAAACGGCTGGTCATTCTGCAATGATTCTGTTTTAACTTTCAAAAAAAGATTGCCTTTCCACCTTCAAAATTCTTACCTGGTGTTTTTACAACCAAAATTTTAGGGAAAGAATCTTTTCGGATTTGTTCTGAAGAATTTCAAGAGGTTATAATGGCTCCTACTCTATATGGTCTTGTGGATAATTGTAGTACAGAGCGAAAACTGTTTCGGTTTATAAGCTAATTAAAAGCAGTAGATCAAAACAAGGAGTAGAGGAAATGTAAGTCTGCAATGCTGTCCACATTATTTATAGAAACTTATGGGTGAAATGTCATTTTACAATTTCAACTACATAAACTGGATGAAAATAAGTTGTGAAGTCTAATTAAAAATGTTTTAGCTACATAGTCATCGATTTCAGGAAGAACATTTGTAACTGCAGCTATTATATGTTATGATGGTCCTTTGACAACATCAGGATAGTACACAGCTTATTTGAAATATAAAAAAGGCTAGTCTTTCGTCAATGATTACCATTTTAGTATGAAGCAATGTTGCCTTTTGACTTGTTTTCAGAAGTGAGAATTTAGGGTAGGTAACTGGATTATAATGATTGTAGGTGTTGCTGTAATTTAGTGTGCTGTTTTAAACAGCTTTGTTTGTCTCATTTTTCTTTAAACGATGGAGCTTATCTTTCAGAAAGTGTCGGGCAGAAAATAGTAACAGCACAACAGAGTATAAGCTGTTCATAGGACATCCTTTGACGTCATAGAAAGTAAGTTACTTTTGAGGAGTTCTGATTTCAGATTTATTATATTTTATGGGTTTTTTAAACACAATCATTTTGATTGTGTTTTTTTCCCCCGCTGTTATATGATGAATACCTTCAACTCACTGTTTTCAGTGAAATTTGATATATTCTGAGAACAGCAAAAATAAACCATTAAATATGTATAATTAATTTTGTACTTTGAATTGTGGTTTTTAATATGTATTCATCTTGTCTCATGCTCACTCATCTTTTACTACCTTCTATTAATTTAACATTTTTTGTTCTTTCTTACACAGATTAAAAGTATAAAAATAACAAGTGACTAAGTTAACGACAATTATAAGGTAAGTGTTTAGTACTCTTTACGTTACATCTCTATCACATTTAACTTTTATTAGTTACCCTGCTTCATTTCTTTAACCCTCAGTTTTTTGCCTTTGCTACTTCCCTCATTTCTTTTTCTATTACTTACTTATACTACTCTTTCCACTCCTTTTCTCAGTTCCTCTTTCAACAGTATCTGTGTGTTACTCCCTCTATTTGTCTTTCTTTTAACATTACTCTCTGTTTACTTACTCTTCTTTTTAAAAAAAAAATTTTTTTAGTTCGCTTCCGGTTCACCTACCGGCGTGCGAACTGGGAAGCGAATCAAAAGAAATAGAGGTTGCCAGAATGCTAAACATTCTAGCAATTTCTTATAAAGGGGAGGTAGTTCTGAAAAGATCTTTTTTTTATTATTTTTGTTGTTTTATATTTTTTTTATTATTTTTCTGAACATTTTTATATTTTTTTTGTATTTTTTGAACAGTTCTATATTTCTTTTGGTTTTTATCAGGGGGAAGAACGAAAAACAGGCATTAGAAACGGCTCAACAGGAGCAAAAAATAAAAAATCACTTTGTGGGGCGTTTTGAGCACTTGTGATTTTCATATGCTCTGTTCATTAATGTTACGCTCATCTCACCGTAACAAAGCAAACCCCCACAATAAATGCACACCAGCTTGATATGTTGAAAATTAGTTTGAATAGTGGGGACCGTCTCCCTCGCCTCTTGTCCCGAAAGACTTTCATGGGTTGAGGTGGTGGCCACAGGAGTTGGTGGATTTTCACGTAGGTTACGTACCTCCGCTACACTATAATTTATTGGATGCCACTTTTGCATGTGGCGATGCATAGTATAGTTACCAAAGCTATACTTTTTATCCGTGCCTCGGGACAGAGGTTCTTTACATATCAGGCATGTAACATAACGTGCATTCACCTTTTTTTGGCCTGCGGGAAATGAAAAAAACTGCCAAATAAAATTGTCCTTGCGGTGTGATTTCCGGGGCTCTTCAGGTAAAAATTCTATCCGATGTACATCCTGTTCTTCTTCTTCCTCCTCTTCTTCAGGGTTGGGAATAAACTGGGGAGGTGGTCCATCCTTCCTAGGAGGTTGTGGTGGTGGTGGGGGTCCACCAGCTGCAGCTACAATTGAAGCCATCTTCCAATAATCAAAATAGTTCTTCCTCTCACAATGTTGAAAGTCAGAGTGAGAAAAATAGGAGGGGGCTTTCATCATTTGGGAAAAAAAAATGTTCTAAACCAATGAAAAGTGTTATTTTTAGGTCACATGACCTAGCCTTACATCATTCAGAAACCAAAAGTGAAATCAACCAATGAAAAGTGTTATTTTCAAGTCACATGACATGTTATGCTTACGTTACGCGTCCCGCTACGCACCCCGGATTGCTTCCGGGTAGCTGCGCTTCGCGCCTCGGTTCGCGTTCCAGATCGCTTCCGGGTGCACTAACGCGGCGCGTCATAAGACGCATTACGCGGTAACGCGATACGTCACGCTTACGCGATGCGTCACGATGTTGTTTTCATTTGACATTACTGATCACATCACTGATAATATCATTCATGTGATAATACGATGAACCTCTTCAGACTCTAATATAACCTTAGATACAATCAGTGTAAACAGACACTCACAGATTGTCACTCATCCATGGAGTTATTCACACATCTAGTCAGTCATGAAAAGAATCAATCCCTCCTCCATTTCCTCAACTATACAGTTATACACACCTTACTAATTCAAACATATTCTAACACATATTTACTCTATTATACAATCTCTGATACAAGTTCACAATGATTCATACAGCCACTCTCACATTCACCGGCTCTTATGCTCAGTTATTTATGTATGTCAACTCTCACATGTACTGTGTTTTACATATGTACTTACTTTGACATGTAGCACTGAGATATCCATTCACTCACCAATACACTCATGCACACAGTCAACTGCCCATACAGCTGTTTCCACATGCACGTTTGAACCCATTCATCTAGTGAATCAACTGCTCACACATCTATGCACAGAGTCATACACCTCCCAGCCACCCACACACATACTCAGTCTCCCATACAAATACTTGGGCAACCAATCAATAACCCATATAGTTACTCATATAGCTACTGATTAACACATGCAGCAGTTTACAGAACAACAGACATAATGATGCACAAATTAAGACAGTTTAGTCACTAACCCATACACTCAGTGAAAGACATTTAATCACACTCTCATACAGTCAGTCATGCACCTACTAAATCCTTCATCCAGACACTTAAGCATCCACTCATTCTTCAATATGTAAGACATATTTTAACTTTACAGAAACATACAAACACTGGATGATGTCATCAGTGATGTCATCAGTGACGCACTGACCATGTCATGAATGATGTAATATGTGACATCATCAGCAGTGGATTGCGGGTGCGCGATATATAGTTATTGCAACTAACTATATATGCGAATTTCTATGGTTTTGTGCGAGTAAATTAAGGTTTTGTAAATGCTAATCCCTAACTATATATGGTCTATAACCTATGGTTTTTTCAGTGAATTTCAATGGTTTTTTAATAGCAAATATCAAAAGCTGTAAAATGTATTCTTATTCTAATTCAAAAATATATTTTATATTTTTGTAATATTTTTTTTATTTATTTGTTAGCTCAATAAGGTTCCACAACCTGCTCCACGAACCGGTAAACGTTCCATTAGCGCAACCACCGCGTTAGAAAACGATATTGTGAAGCGTCGCGTAAGCGCAACGTATTGCGTTACCGCGTAATACATCTTATGACGTGCCGCGTTAGCGCACCCGGAAGCGTTCTGGAACGCGAACCAAGGCGCGAAGGACAGCTACTCGGAAGCGATCCGGGTCGCGTTACGGGACGCGTAACGTAAGCATAACAGGTCATGTGACTTGAAAATAACACTTTTTATTGGTTGATTTCATTTTTTATTTCTGAATGATGTAAAGCTAGGTCATTTGACCTAAAAATTACACTTTTCATTGGTTTAGAACATTTTTTTTTCCAAAATGATGAAAGCCCCCTCCTATTTCTCTCACTCTGACTTTCAACTTTGTGAGAGAAAGAACTATTATCATTATTGGAAGATGGCTTCAATTGTAGCTGCAGCTGGTGGACCACCACCACAACCTCCTAGGAAGGATGGACCACCTCCCCAGTTTATTCCCAACCCTGAAGAAGAGGAGAAAGAAGAAGAATAAGATGTACGTCAAATAAAATTTTTCCCTGAAGAGCCCCGGAAATCACACCGCAAGGCCAATTTTATTTGGCAGTTTTTTTCATTTCCTGCAGGCCAAAAAAATGGTGAATGCACGTTATGTTACATGCCTGATATGTAAAGAACCTCTGTCTCGAGGCACGGATAAAAAGTATAGCTTTGGAAACTATACAATGCATCGCCACATGCAAAGGTGGCCTCCTATAAATTATAGTATGGCGGAGGTGCGTAACCTAAGTGAAAATCCACCAACTCTTGTGGCCACCACCTCATCCCATTAAAGTTTTTCGGGACCAGAGGCGAGGGAGATGGTCCCCGCTATTCAAACTAATTTTCAACATACCAAGCTGGTGTGCATTTATTGTGGGGGTTTGCTTTGTCACGGCGAAATGAGCTTTCCATTAATGAACAGAGCATTTGAAAATCACAAGTGCTCAAAACGCCCCAGAAAGTGATTTTTTTTTGTTGCTCCTGTTGAGCCGTTTCTAATGCCTGTTTTTCGTTCTTCCCCCTGAAAAAAAACCAAAAAAAATATAAAACCGTTCAAAAAATACAAAAAGAGTATAAAAATGTTCAGAAAAATAATTTAAAAAAATAAAAACAACAAAAATAATTAAAAAAAGTTTTTTAAAGAACTACCTTCCCTTTATGAAAAATTACTAGAATTCTAGAAGTCAATCATTCTTGTTTCCTTATAGTACGCTCCCCAGACCACTTTCCGGTACGCGTACCGAACGCACCCCACGAAAAAAAAACGATTTTTGATTTTTTTTATTTTTAGTCCCGCGGGGCCCTTTTAAAGCCTCCACACCAAACCTAGGGGGTCAGGGAGAATCTACTATGCCCCCTTATGGTCATTTGCCCCTTCGCTTTGGCCTCCTCTTGTCTCTCGATCCTACCGAGAGACAAGATGGCGGCCGCTACGGACTGTTTAGAATGCTGACAGACACCGGAGAGCCAATCAGCTTCGCTTCGCAAAGCTCCGTTACGCGAAAAGTGCGCGAACTGGAGCGCTATCCGGGACGCTGTCACAGATATATCTGTTTTTTTAAATGTTAATTTCTCAAAATCCACTGGAGCACATATATTGAGACCCAGCAAAGGCACATCGGGCTAACAGTCCCTACAATTTTGCCAAGTTTCGTGTAAATCCATTCATCCGTTCGAGCTAAAAGTGAGGCCAATCGCCTTATGGAAAAATGAATGGGAAAAACGCGTTTTGGGACCCCCCTTTTTTCTCGGCCCCCCTTGACGAACCCCCCCAAATTTTCAGGGGCTGATCAGAAACAAAGTGTGCCACTTTCCTGAAAATTTCAGCCGATTCCGTCCACAAACGCCAAAGTTATTAGACATAGAATTTTCAAAAGTTCCATAGAGAAAAAATCCTAACTATATATACCTACTGGCGACCGCCAGTAGATAATATATATATGGGAGTTGCAGTCCAACAATTGAAACGGACTTCAACCAGGTGTGTCGACTACATTAGGGGGAGGAGCGTCATTGCTGAACCTATACAGAGAGCAGGTGGGAACATTTGTGAGCTACACATGCTGCAGTGCTGGGCGCTGAAGAAGGCTACTCTAGCCAAAATGCATTCGCCGCCATTGCTGGGGACTGAAATAAACGTGTAGTCTGACCTGCATACCCCTTGGCCTTCCGCGTTCTTCTTTTGAGGGATGGTTGTGGTGATATGTGCTGTGCCTGCCAGACGACACAGGACGGAAGGCTCCCTGCACCAAGAGTCTACGAGGCAAATCTGGCACGCAGCTGCTTGCAGCTTAAAAGGCATCGAGGGATCGATAACCTACGCAGACCGCCAGAGGACCTGGATTGTATGCTGGGGGAGTGAGGTATTTTACTTCCACGGGAGTCTCAGTCCGCATTGACTGCCCCAACCCAGTAAGGACATCCTTGGTACACTGGTTGCAGCGGCTATAAGGGGACACAGGACAGCTGCCGTTTTCTTTCTGTCTCGCCGAGGGATGTGCGCTTCACCACCTACCTGCACACAGCGGGATCTACAGTCTGCCTCACTCCCCCACGCCATCGACCCAGTTGTGCCGGCACAGTGCACTCTGGGAGTTGCAGTCCAACAATTGAAACGGACTTCAACCAGGTGTGTCGACTACATTAGGGGGAGGAGCGTCATTGCTGAACCTATACAGAGAGCAGGTGGGAACATTTGTGAGCTACACATGCTGCAGTGCTGGGCGCTGAAGAAGGCTACTCTAGCCGAAATGCATTCGCCGCCATTGCTGGGGACTGAAATAAACGTGTAGTCTGACCTGCATACCCCTTGGCCTTCCGCGTTCTTCTTTTGAGGGATGGTTGTGGTGATATGTGCTGTGCCTGCCAGACGACACAGGACGGAAGGCTCCCTGCACCAAGAGTCTACGAGGCAAATCTGGCACGCAGCTGCTTGCAGCTTAAAAGGCATCGAGGGATCGATAACCTACGCAGACCGCCAGAGGACCTGGATTGTATGCTGGGGGAGTGAGGTATTTTACTTCCACGGGAGTCTCAGTCCGCATTGACTGCCCCAACCCAGTAAGGACATCCTTGGTACACTGGTTGCAGCGGCTATAAGGGGACACAGGACAGCTGCCGTTTTCTTTCTGTCTCGCCGAGGGATGTGCGCTTCACCACCTACCTGCACACAGCGGGATCTACAGTCGGCCTCACTCCCCCACGCCATCGACCCAGTTGTGCCGGCACAGTGCACTCTGGGAGTTGCAGTCCAACAATTGAAACGGACTTCAACCAGGTGTGTCGACTACATTAGGGGGAGGAGCGTCATTGCTAAACCTATACAGAGAGCAGGTGGGAACATTTGTGAGCTACACATGCTGCAGTGCTGGGCGCTGAAGAAGGCTACTCTAGCCGAAATGCATTCGCCGCCATTGCTGGGGACTGAAATAAACGTGTAGTCTGACCTGCATACCCCTTGGCCTTCCTCGTTCTTCTTTTGAGGGATGGTTGTGGTGATATATATATATATATATATATATATATATATATATATATATATATAGTCTGCCATAGACAAGGAAGCAGATATCCACATTCTTTATGAACTATAGGATAACTATATTTCATATTTGATATGTCATTTTGTCACGTGCAGCTGCAGCTTTTATTGTTAAGAATCTGATTTTTATGATCACGTTATAGGTTTTAACACTACACTTGGGTTGAGCACATGTTTATATTTTAGTTTCACATTTCATGATTGATAAATTGGATATATGGAACTGTCATTCAACAGCATTTGGATTAGGTACTTATGTTAGTTACACTACTCTCATCCTAGTTTGTGGGAAAAACGGAATAAATTAATTTAATATTAATTAGTAAACATCTGTAAGCCTGATATTTGCAATGTCCAGATCTCGCACTGTCTGCCTAGGCAATTATTTTAGTAATTTAAAGTAAACCTAGATGGCTAACTTTTTACACGAAAAAAAGTTGAATGTTTGTTTACTATTGGCGTATTTTTGCACATTCATTTAAATTTCATCAATGCTATTTTGCACAGTTTGCGATTTTGAAACAGAGTTACACTCTTGATAATCATAATAGGATTTCGTGGTATGACATTTTTTACATTGCGTATTTTGCACATATTGCGATAGTTTGCACAGAATAAGATCAGTAGTATTATGCGAGTAAATCTGATTATGACTGCATGGGATCTATTTCAGATGTTTACACATATTTGCCCCGTTTTTAATATTGAGTGGGTTAAGTATTTTACCAATATTTTAGTGGCCACTAAATGATGTACTATTATCAACTTTGAATTATGTTTGACTGTAAGTATTTTTCTCATGTACATTCGATGTTCACGTCACGTGATGTTGATCCAATTAGTCACGAGCACTTTAAAATTGAGCAACTGTATGAGGGACGTTGTCATGTGAGCAAGGCTCTAAGGATCCGAAACGTCATGCGGCATACTCTGCTTTAAATAAAGTTTGAGCACCTAACTGGTCCGTGTCCTGAAATTCTTTTGACGTTTACCTGTCGTGGATTTGGTAATTCGGAATATATATATATATATATATATATATATATATATATATATATATATATATATATATATATATATATATATATATATATATATATATACATACATATATATATATATATATATATATATATATATATATATATATATATATATATATATATATATATATATTATATATATATTCACAGAAAAAAACCATACCTTTTAGGCCATATATAGTCAGGGATTAGCATTTACAAAACCTTAATATACTCGCACAAAACCATAGAAATTCGCATATATAGTTAGATGCAATAACTATATATCGCGCACCCGCAACCCACTGCTGATGATGTCACATATTACATCATTCATTACATGGTCAGTGACATCACTGATGACATCACTGATGACATCTCAAATGACATCACTGATGACATCTCAAATGACAACATCCAGTGACTGTATGTTTCTGTAAAGTTAAAATATGTCTTAGATATTGAAGAATGAGTGGATGTATAAGTGTTTGGATGAAGGATTTAGTAGGTGCATGACTGACTGTATGAGTGAGTGATTAAATGTGTCTCACTGAGTGCATGGGTTACTGACTAAACTGTCTTAATTTGTGCATCATTATTACTGTAGTTCTGTAAACTGCTTCATGTGTTGATCAGTAGCTATATGAGTAACTATATGGGTTATTGATTGGTTGCCCAAATATTTGTATGGGAGAGTGAGTGTGTGAGTGGGGGTGGCTGGGAGGTGTGTGACTCTGTGCATAGATGTGTGAGCAGTTGATTCAGTAGATGTATGGGTTCAAAAGTGCATGTGAAAACAGCTGTATGGGCGGTTGACTATCAGCATGAGTGCATTGGTGAGTAATTGGATTTATCAGTGCTATATGTCAAAGTAAGTACATATGTAAAACACAGTACATGTAAGAGTTGACATATATAAATACCTGTGCATAAGAGCCAGTGAATGTGTGAGTGGCTTGATGGATCATTCTGAACTTGTATCAGGGATTGTATAAGAGAGTAAATATGTGTTAGTATATGTTTGATTAAGTAAGGTGTGTATAACTGTATAGTTGAGGAAATGGAGGTGTGATTGATTCTTTGCATGACTGACTAGGTGTGTGAGTAACTCCATGGATGAGTGACAGTCTGTGAGAGTCTGTTTACACTGATTGTGTTATTGTTGTAATTGTATTGTATTTTTTCTTTCTGTAGTGCCTGTTTTACTGTTTACAAGTTGCCCTTCGTCTTCCCTCCCCGCTCCCCGCTTCCCGCCACCGCCGCTAACCCCGCCCCTTTTTTCCTTCTGTACCCTCCCCGCTCCCGTTTCCCAGCTGCTCTGCCCCCCCGCGCACTTCGCCATATATGGCGACCGTGAGAACGCGCAGCGGTCACGCGCAGCGGGCGCGCCGATTGTGCGCCGAAGGCGTGCCAAAGGTAAGCCCGTCTGCGCCCGTCCGCGCCTGGACCGCGCCCAGTGCCAGGACCCCTGGCCCTTGAGGACCCCGGCCCACCCGCCTGACGTACACCGCCGCCACCCTCATCGCACTCAACACCGGCCGATTCCCAGGATGCTACCGAGCCACCCCACGACGTACCCACGGACCCTTCAGCTGCCACGCCTGCAAGTTCACCTGCATCCGGACAAGCCCTGCACCAGCACCTGCTAAGCCGAACACCAGCAGCAACCACCTCAAGTGCATCCTGCTCAACACCCGCTCCGTCCACAGACACCCCATCGAACTCTGGAACCTCCTCTACACCACAGCCCCTGATGTTGCCTTCCTCACGTAGACCTGGATGAATGCCTCTTCAGCGCCCGACATGGCCATCGCCATCCCAGAGGGCTACAAGATCACCCGGAGGGGCCGCACCGCCAACCAGATGGGAGGAGGCATCGCCGTCATCCACAGGAACACCATCCGCATCACGACCAGCACTGACGACACCCTAACGACCGCCGAACACCTGCACTTCCAGATCCACACCGACCCGAAGACCACCCTGAGGCACCCTGATCTACCGACCCCCGGGACCACGCATACAATTCAGCGAGGACATTGCCGACTTCGTCAGCCCGCATGCCCTCCCCTCCGCTGACTACATCCTCCTGGGGGACCTCAACTTCCACCTGGAGAACAACAACGACCGCAACACCATCACCCTGCTCGACAACCTCGCCAACCTTGGACTCAAGCAGCTGGTGTCCACCCCCACCCACCTCGCCGGACACACACTCGACGCAGTCTTCTCATCCAGCAAAGACATCGCCTTCAGCCACGCCACAGGACTCCACTGGACGGACCACAGCTGTGCCCACTTCACCTTCAAAAGAACGACGATCCACCACCACCAGCAACAGGTTGCCCGAAGAAGCTGGAACAAGATCACAGCCGACCAGCTCGCCGCTTCCCTGAACCAGCACCCTCCTGCCAGCTCAGCGAACCCCAGCCAGGCCGCCGACAACCTCTCGAAGTGGATCAGCAACTGCGCGGACGAACTCGCCCCTCTGAGGACCCCGCCCAGCAGACCCGGCAGCAAGAAAGCCCCATGGTTCACCGACGAACTCAAGAGCTCCAAGAAGAACTGCCGAGCCCTCGAGAAAGTCTGGAGAAGGGAACCAACACCGGACAACATGACCACCCTCAAGCTCGCCACACGGAAACACCACCAACTGATCCGCGCCGCCAAGAAAACTACATTCAAGGACCGGCTGGACAACAACGCACACAACTGCAAGGAACTCTTCAACATCGTGAAAGAGCTCTCCAACCCAAACGCCGGAAACAACGACATCACCCCATCGCAAGACCTCTGCAACTCCCTCGCCTCCTACTTCCACAACAAGATCGAGGACATACACAACAGCTTCAGCATTCAACCAACGCACGCCACGACCGCAGCAATGCCGCCCACCACCACCCTTCGCGCCTGGACTCCGATCAGCACCGAAGACACCGTCCGCATGATGAACTCCGTACACTCCGGATCTCCGACCGACCCCTGCCCTCACCACGTCTTCAACATGGCCGACGCTGTCATCGCACCCCACCTGCGGGACATTATCAACACCTCCTTCGACACCGCCACCTTCCCTGAGAGCTGGAAGCACGCCGAACTCAGCGCTCTTCTCAAGAAACCCACAGCGGACCCCACCGAACTCAAGAATTACCGCCCCATCTCGCTCCTCCCATTTCCAGCCAAAGTCATCGAGAAGACCGTCAACAAACAGCTGGCCGCCTTCCTCAAGACAAATGGATCCCTTGACCCCTCACAGTCTGGCTTCCGAGCCAACCACAGCACCGAGACCGCCCTCATCGCTGCCACCGACGACATCCGAGCCCTGATGGACAACGGAGAAACAGCGGCCCTCATCCTCCTAGACCTCTCCGCGGCATTCAACACTGTCTGCCACCGCACCCTAGTGCAGCACCTCAGCAACGTCGGAATCCAGGAGAAGGCACTGGAATGGATCATCTCCTTCCTCGACGGAAGAACACAGAGAGTCCGCCTACCACCGTACAAGTCAGAGGCCACCGAAGTCATCTGCGGCGTCCCTCAAAGATCCTCGCTGAGCCCCACCCTCTTCAACGTCTACATGAGCCCCCTCGCGGCCATCGCACGCCAACACAACCTCAACATAATCTCCTACGCCGACGACACCCAGCTGATCCTCTCCCTGACCAAAGACCCCGCCGCCGCCAGAGCCAATCTGCATGAAGGGATGAAAGATGTAGCTGAGTGGATGACGTCCAGCCGCCTGAAACTGAACTCAACAAGACAGAGGTCCTCATCCTGGGCTCCTCGCCCTCCGCCTGGGACGACTCCTGGTTGCCCCCCGCCCTGGGCACCGCACCCAAACCGACGGACCACGCACGCAACCTGGGCTTCATCCTGGACTCCTCCCTCTCCATGACCAGGCAAGTCAACGCTGTCTCCTCGTCGTGCTTCAACATCCTACGCATGCTACGGAAGATCTTCTGGTGGATCCCCACCGAGACCAGGAAAACCGTCACCCAGGCCCTCGTCACCAGCCGACTGGACTACGGCAACGCCCTCTACGCCGGTACCACCGCCAAGCTCCAGAAGAGACTCCAGCGGATCCAGAACGCCTCAGCCAGACTCATCCTCGACATCCCACGAAACAGCCACATCTTCGGACATCTGAGAGACCTGCATTGGCTCCCCGTCAACAAAAGAATCACCTTCCGTCTCCTCACCCACGCACACAAAGCCCTACACGATCAAGGCCCGAGCTACCTGAACAACAGAATCAACTTCTACGCTCCCAAACGCCACCTCTGATCAGCCAGCACCGCCCTCGCCGCCGTCCCCCGCATCTGAAGAGCGACAACAGGAGGAAGGTCCTTCTCCTACCTGGCCGCCAAGACCTGGAACTCCCTCCCTCCCGACCTGCGCCTGACCCAAGACCACCTCTCCTTCAGGAAGAAGCTCAAGACCTGGCTGTTCGAGCAGTAACGGCACCCCCCCCCCCCCAAGCGCCTTGAGACCCTACGGGTAAGTAGTGCGCTCTATAAATGTCTTTGATTGATTGATTGATTGATTGTATCTAAGGTTATATTAGAGTCTGAAGAGGTTGATCGTATTATCACATGAATGATATCATCAGTGATGTGATCAGTAATGACAAATGAGATGTTATCAGTGATGTCATTTGAGATGTCATCAGTGATGTCATCAGTGATGTCACTGACCATGTCATCAGTGATGTCATTTGAGATGTCATCAGTGATGTCATCAGTGATGTCACTGACCATGTCCTGAATGATGTAATATGTGACATCATCAGCAGTGGGTTGCGGGTGCACGATATATAGTTATTGCATCTAACTATATATGCGAAGTTCTATGGTTTTGTGCGAGTATATTAAGGTTTTGTAAATGCTAATCCCTAACTATATATGGCCTAAAACCTATGGTTTTTTCTGTGAATTTCAATGGTTTTTTAATAGCAAATATCTATAGCTGTAACATATATTTTTTTATTCTAATTCACAAATATTTTTTATATATATTTGTATTATATTTTTTTAATTCAATTTATATTATAGTTTAAATTATTTTTTCTTGTTTCGTTGCCGGTCCGCGAATCGGTGAATGTTCCGTTAGTGTAAATACCACGTTAGAAAGGCACATCGTGACGCGTTCCATAAACGCAACATATTGCGTTACTACGTAATGCCCCTTATGACGTGCTGCATTAGCGCACCCGGAAGCGTTCTGGAACGCGAACAAAGGTGCGAAACGTAAAGCCCCGGAATCGATCTAAGGCGCGGTGCGGAACGCGGAACGTAAGCATAACAGGTCATGTGACTAGTTAATAAAACTTTTCATTGGTTGATTTTACTTTTAGTTTCCTAATGATGGAACGCTTGATCATATGACGTAAAACAAACACTTTTCATTGGTTTAGAACATTTTGTTTTCTCAAATGATGAAAGTCCCACCTTTTTTCCTCACTCCGACTTTCATTTTTATGAGAGAAAGACCTGTTTTTGTTTGCTAAGACATGGCATTTCTATTAGCTGCAGCTGGTGGATCTCCACCACCTCCACCACCACCAAAGAAGACAGGACCGACTAGCCAGGTCATCTTCGACCAGGAAGAAGAAGAGGAAGACGAGGAACAGGAGCAAGGGACAAGTGGCTTTCTGAAAGAAATGCCAAGAACGTCCCGTGTGAAAGTGAATTTTATCTGGCAATTTTTTTCTTTTCCTTCTCATGAAAAGAAAGTTAATGCTAGGTACGTTACCTGCCTCATCTGCAAAAAAACACTCTCGAGAGGGACCGAAAAAAAATATAGCTTTGGTAATCATACCATGCATCTGCACATGGAGACTTGGCATCCTCTTAATTATTCTAGAGCGCAACTTCGAGATTTGGTGGATAACCCCCGACCGGCAAAAACATCCACCAATGACTTTACAATAAGTGAGTCAGAGGCAAGGGAAACGATTTCAAATCTGCAAAAGAACTTTGGGCAGATGAGATTGACTTGTGTACAGTGTGGAAAATTAATTTCATGCGGAGAAATGAGTATTACTTTAATAAATAGATCATTTGAAAATCATCAATGTCCAAAACGTCCTAGAAAGTAATTTTTTTTTGTTGTTGCTCCTGTTGAGCCCTTTGAAGTAAATCATTTTTGTTTCTCCTTCCTCAAAAAAAAACAAAAAAAATATAAAACATCAAAAATAAAAAATAAAGTTCTTTTCAGAACTACCTTCCCTTTTCCCAAAAAATTGCAAGAATGTTTAGCACTCTAGCATCCTCTATTTCTATTGATACGCTTCCCGATTAGCGTCCGAGTGCGCGAACCGGGAGCGAAGTAAAATATTTTTAAAAAAAAAGACGAATTAATAAACAGAGAGTAATGTGAAAACAAAGAAAAATAGAGTGAATAACACACAGTTACTGTAGAAAGAGGAACTGATAAAAGAAGTGAAAAGAGTAGTATAAATAAGTAATAGAAAAAGAAATAAAGGAAGTAGCAAAGACAGGAAACTAAGGGTTACAAAAAAGAAGCAGAGGAACTAATAAAAGTTAAATCTGATAGACATGTAACGTAAAAAGTACTAAACGCTTACCTTATAATTGTCATTACCGTACTGTATTGTCATTTTCATACTTTTTATCTGTGTAAAAAAGAACAAAAAAATTTAAATTAATACAAGATGGTAAAAAAAGAGTGAGCATAAGACAAAATGAATGTTAAATGTTAAATGTGGTATACTAGTAAAGCGTACAGCTGACTCAGCAAAGAAGCGTCCCGGCGCTGTATTTTGCTGGGGAACCCATCCTGGCTTTCCATGTGAGATAAACCCTCCTGAGCATCCCCAAGGTGATGCCAGGCATCCCCGGCGCTGATGGGGCTGTTAGTTGAGATTAAGAAAGCTATTACCCAAAGTTGCTGAGTGGGACCCATGGTTGGAGTAGGCACCGAAGCAAAAATTATCAAGTCCGCTGACCAAGGCCCAGGCCGACCTCTGCTTCTGGGTCTACCGCCTCTAATCAGTGAGCCACACCAATCCATATACATATTACAAAATCACAATTCAAAGTAGAAAATTAATTAAACATATTTAATGGTTTATTTTTGCTGTTATCAGAAAAAATCATATTTCACTGAAAACAGTGAGTTGAAGGTATTCATCATATAACAGCGGGGAAAAAAAACACAATCAAGATGATTGTGTTTAAAAAACCCAAATAATATAAATAAGCAGAAATAGGAACTTCTCCAAAGTAACTTACTTTCTATGACGTCAAAGGATATCCTATGAACAGCTTATACTCAGTTGTGCTGTTACTATTTTCTGCCCGCCACTTTCTGAAAAATAAACTCAATTGTTTTAAGAAAACTGAGACATACAAAGCAATTTGAAACAGCACACTAAGTTACAGCAACACCTAGAATCATTGTAGTCCAATTACCTACCCTAAATTCTGACTTCAAAAATCAAGTTAAAAGGCAACATTGCTTCATACTCAATTAGTATTGTTTGCTGAAAGAATAGCCATTTTTTAAATTTTAAATAAGCTGTGTAATATCCAGATGTTGTCAAAGTACCAGCATATTATGTAATAACTGCAGTTGCAAACGTTCTTCCTGAAATCAATGACTGTGTAGCAAAAACATTTTTAATTAGACTGGACAACTTATTTTCTTCTAGTTTATGTAGTTGAAATTGTAAAATGACGTTTCATCCATAAGTTTTCAAAAATAATGTGGACAGCATTGCAGACTTACGTTTTCTCTACTCCTTTTTTTGATCTGCTGCTTGACTTTGCTTATAAAAACAAATAGTTTTCGCTCTGTACTACAATTATCCACAAGGCCATATATAGTAGGAGCCATTAGAACCTCTGTAAATTCCTCTAAACAAATCCCAAGCTTCCTTTCCTAAAATTTTGGTTGTAAGAACACCAGGTAAGAATTTTGAAGGTGGAAAGGCAATCTTTTTTTAAAAGTTAAAACAGAATCATTGCAGAATGACCATCCGTTTCCAGATTTCAAATAAGCTGTGTAATGTCCTGAATTAGTTGAAGGACCGTTATGATATATAATTGCAGTAGTTTTAAAAGTCCTTCCTGATATTGACAACTGCGAAGCCACAAAATTATTAATCAAAGTTGTCAATTTAGTTCCATCAGGCCTACATCGTTGGAACATTAAAATGACATACTGGCCATAACTTCGTAAAATTAACGTGGACAGCATTCCAGACTTACATTGCCTGCACTCCATGTATCGATCGGCTGCATTTACTACCTTATTGAAGGATACTGATTTACTGTCAGGCAAAGTTAAATATATAAATCTTTCTGAGTCTACACTAGTAGTACTTGATAGCCTACAGTTCTCGCAGTCATGCTGCCATTGATAAGAAAGGCCAAATAGATAATCTACATCTATACCCTCATCTTGCAATACATCAAGCATATACATTAAAAACTCCTGACAATCCTGCTGAATATTTTCAGAGAATTCTGTTTGACCTGAAAATTCGTCTAACAGAAAACGAATTTCAGACACACTTTCTACTCTCGTTTTATCAGCATTACATTTCTCTAACACAGAATTCAACAAACAGCATAAACTTTGTTCCGAATTGATCACAATCTGTTCTTTGAAAGTCTCTAGTGAAAAGAGAACATTAACAACTACATTAGCATAGCTGTTGACACCAGAACTATTTTCAAATTTAAAACCAACAACATTTTCAACAGAATTCATTTTATTCCTTCTTCCACTTTTGGGTTCATCGACTTTTGCTCTTTTTGCTACAACCTCCCTACTATTACTGATATTTATTTGTTTCCGGCCTACCACACGTTTCTCAATCAAAGGATATTGAGGCAAATGTGGCGCATACTCTCTTCTTAACCTATTGTATTCCTTAACACAATCTAGATCTGCACAAATGTTTGTGACATCACAGTCAATAAAGTACAAACCCGATAAAGTTTTGACTCGTGACACTGCTACATAAGCCATACCCTCTTTGAATACAGAACTGCCAATATTCACTAAAGCAGTGTCTACACTTAAACCTTGCGATTTATGAATTGTATCTGCCAAGCAAACAGGAAACTGCTTACGACGAACATATAAGTCTTTAACAAGCAAAAACCTAGCAGAGCAATGACCAATTATCTGTACTTCCTCAATGCCATCAAATTTAATTTTTAAAAATTCAATTCCATCTCTGTTTCTGTATTTCTCAAAATCAACAACATTACCCATTGATCCATTTACCAGACCTCTTTCAACATGTAAATTCCTTCTCAAAATGATTCGGAAATTTAAACACACATTCAAAGTCTTTTCAAAACCCGCAGTTTTAGATATAGTCTTCTCTAATGAATCCAATTTAGATTTCAAATTCTCTGACAAAATAATTGTTGCTCCCATATGCTCTATTTTGTCAAAGGCTTCAAGTTTTACAATCTCTTGTTTTTCTAAATTCAACATTTTGTTGTTGAAGATGGAACATTCTGCAAGAGTTTGCATCAAACATATTCCAGATTTCTTCACAGTAATTTTCTGAAAAATATCCTCTGGCAAAACGTCTTCTTCTGGATATAAATTTGACAGTAATCGTGCATGTAAAGCTTGTTTACCACTCTCAGTCACACTCCCGATTCTAATATCTTGTAGAATATTCTTGTAATCTTCGTCCTTCGCCTGACGCATATTTTCACACAGCTCAGCATAACTGAAGTTTAACCATATGTTAACGTTGCCAATGCTCCCTAGGCACTTCTTGGTATCTTCATGTATAAGCAGTTTAAACACTGGTTATCCTTTCACTGGTGTCAGCTGCAGAAGATCACCAAAAACAATGATGTGTTTGCCACCGAATAACACATCATACTCTGTTTTAAGAACTTCCTGCATTCTTAAATGCACAAAAGCAAGCATGAGATTGGAAACCATGCTTACTTCATCAATGATAAGAAGTTTCATCTTCTTCAAAACTCGAGATACTTCACAACAAGCATCTCCAGATAACTTGTGGTATTGTAATTTGTTATCTTGCTCCACTGGCAGCATCAGTAACCGATGCAAAGTAATCCCTTTAATGTTATGAGCTGCCAGTCCAGTTGGAGCGGTCACAACACAAGACAGTGATGAATCAGTCCTTTTCTGCATATAACATGAAATTGCTTTAATAAGGAAACTTTTTCCAGTTCCTGCTTCTCCACTCACGTACAGTCGGACAGGCTTCAACGACGTACATGAGCACTCTTTCTTCTCATGACTTAATATATGCTCAATTTGGTTGGTAACTTCGACATATATTTTCCTCTGCTCAACGTTAAGTTGTCTTTCCAATTCTTCTAAGTTAACCGCATCCTTCTGAGCATGTGCCATGGCTCTTTCCACTTCAATCATGGCAGTAGCAGCTTAATTTTCAATAACTGGTTCTCCTAGTGGATCGTGACTCAATGAAACAGAACTCTGACTGTCCTGAGAACTGTCTCTAGCAATCTCGGGTGCAATTGTTGCTTCCTGATC
The DNA here is from genome assembly GCF_964263255.1 of Lissotriton vulgaris. Lineage (NCBI taxonomy): Eukaryota > Metazoa > Chordata > Amphibia > Caudata > Salamandridae > Lissotriton > Lissotriton vulgaris. The sequence continues at coordinate 42,681 of NW_028249051.1, read as the reverse complement.
AATTTCTGCTTTCAACATTTGTAGATATTTTGGAAAAACAGGACATTCTATGGACTCCTTGGCTGCATTGAAAGAGTCTTCATAACAGAGGAAATCTCCAAGCAGTTCCTCTTCTGCACGCCAAGGCTTGAAAAGTTGCAAAAGAGCTAAATAGAAAAACTCTTTTCTTTCGGGAGATTCGCAATCCAATTTTCGATGATTTATCAATTGACATTCTTTTTGCTTCACCAGACATCCCTCACTTCCAATTACAGCATACACACCTTTATCAATATCTTCTTTGATGTTCCTCTTGAAAATGTAATTTTGAAGAACTTCATACAGACAAGCATTCTCCAGGTGACTGCTTCTATTTGGATAATATGTATCCAACATGTTGCTCGTCAAAATATCTGTACTGTTTGGCTCCTTCTCCGCCAAATACTCAATTTCCCGTACAGGTTTCAGAACTTGATTACGCGTTGCAGCAAGACCAAGACTCGCCCAAATGATACTCCTAGATTTGGCATAGAGACTTGCTGAAGATAACCGGTCAGAACATTCATAAGCTCCAATTTCTCGATGCGACAACATCTTCAGACTGAAACTGTACAACTTCTTACTGAGGCTCTTTTCATGGGAAATATCCTCCCACATATCCTTCAGTTCTGTCTTTTCTTTTTTAGTGATGTAAGACGTCACATACCGAGCAACAGCCATACAGTTGTCAGCCACAAACTGTAGCATTCCACATGGACAAAATCACTGGGTTGTAGTCGTTGATGTACTTGGACTCTTCGTTTCTTTTCAAATTGTATGTGTTTTTGGGTGATTTCCTCGTCACATTATGTCGCAGCGATGACATCAAATTGTTAACTCTTCCTTTAGATATCACCAACCGTGGAAATGAAAAACGACATTTGCTGTAGTATTTGTCCTTGTTTCTGAATTTTCGACGACAGTACTTTCCACAACGATGACTTTGAAACCGTAAAACTTGTTCTCTTAGACTTTTGTCTTCATTTGTCTTTGGAACAGCACATGTAGCATACTGTTCTATGAAACTCATCACTAAGTCATCCGGATCTGTTCCAAATTTAGGTGCATCTTTGATCCATAGTAGCATATGTATATGAGGAGCACCTCTTGCTTGATACTCCTTTCTCCAGAAGAAATCCAACACCTCTCCAAGAGGTGGATTTTTCTTGTTCGTGATGAAAGACATCATAGCTTCAAATCAATGATTGAAGTACCTGCAAACATTCACAGGATCCAAAGAGCACAGTTCTCCAGGTGTCTTAAATTCAATATTTTCAATGTTTCCATTTACCTCTCGTAGAAATTCAAGTAAGTCTTCCCAGCCATACTCAGCACAGCTGAGAGTGAGGAACCATGTGGGAGTTCCAAAGTTCCTCAGCATACATTTTAAGTCACCATGATGGCGGTACCAATACTCATTAGTACCATGCTGACCAGCCATGAGATTAATCAGGTGAGAATACAAAATACTGTCTTGCACATTGACTTTATCCATAAAGTCCATTGCCGAGATATTTCGCAGTTGTATACTACTTTTCAAGATGTGGTTCACTGCATAAGACAATCCAGAGAGATCACTTTCAAACAATAGATGAAATAAATAGGGAATGCATTGTCGAAACCTAGGATCTTCTGTATACAATCGTAAAGTCCGGTATTCTGAAGCAGGAATTTAAACAGGTCGCTCATCATAACGTCCTCCTCGACCTGTGGGAAATAACTGTGGGAAACACTGAGCTTCCAAACTTTCCTCCCAAACACTAATAGGACTCCCTTTGGCTTGTTTCATTTGAAACAACTCATATGGCCGGGATGCCCATCACCCCCTCCCGACACAATCCCCAATGATGGGAGACGGACGTCGTTCTGAACTTTTACGAAGGCGGGAGGGAGTTACCCTCCCGGCCGTATTTATTAAAATATGAAACAAAATTAAAACATTAAATAAGTTTCATATCATGTACAATTTTCATTTATTACATTTCGATGAAGACATGTTCATTGGCTAACCTTAACAAATCTCTAATACAAAGGTTTTCCTAGCCGAGTCTAACATCCTGCAAATGCATACTTTCTAAATTAAAATTGTACATCCTAGCATTACGGGCCAACGGCAAGGTCGCAACTGGTGTCAGATCCCTACTACCAAAACTCTCGCCCTCACGGTGTGAGTGGCGAATGCGCAGAGGACTGTACCCTCTGTGCCAACTCCAATTTCCCTTGTCTTGTTGGGGGCCCCCCATCTAAACTCGACGCCATCTTAAAGGTCGTCCGAGGACCCGTGTGAGGTGTCTGTAAGAAGGCAGCGTGGACTCCCCCTCCCACCCCACACTGTCTATCACATCCGCCGTCGCGGATATCCGGGCCCCGGGAAATTCGTAGGAGGGGCATATAACCGCCTCCTCCCCTGGAAGGGGTCTATGGCCGTCTTCCCCTAGTCGACCCATACTTAGTGGGTGCTGCCTCCCCTCAGGAGGGGCCAATGGCCGCTCCCCCCAGGCGCTCCCATCCATAGTGGGTGGTGCCCCCCTCTAGGGACCTTGAAATTACTGCTCACCGATCATGACCTTACCGCCCGACCAAAAAATATAAATATGACATTGATTACCTACTAAAGGAAAAAACCATCATCTTATCTACTTGCATGTTTGTCTATGCCACAAGAAAAACAGTACCTTCAGACAGAAATCATATCATTAAACTAGACCTTCATACATCGCAACACCTGAGGGAAGAAGATGTTTATCAAAGAAAAAATACTTTATTGCAGAAAAAACATTGCCATAAGGGGCAGGTGGGTGGGTCAAAATTGCTCCTTGTTCCGTCGAGGGCTCACGTGCAACGAGTGGGTGCAGCTTCCAAGCACAGGAACAAGATGATGCTTCTTCGGATTCCCGCTCTCTTTATTCTTCTTCGGGAGGGCGTGTACCCTCCGCCGGTACGCCTACTGGGCGTGGCCATCGGTGTAGGTGTCTAGGACAAACCCTCTTGGGCGGGAAAAAGGCGTGCCCCGGCTACGCCGCTTTGGGATACCAGCCGTGACACGCCCCCCGCCCAAAATGGTTTCCCGGGAGGATCTGGGCCCCCAACCATACGTTCGGGGGGACCGAGTGGTCGCCCCATTCCATATGGCCGGGATGCCCGTCACCCCCTCCCAACACAATCCCCAATGATGGGAGACGGATGTCGTTCTGAACTTTTGGGAGGCGGGAGGGAGTTACCCTCCCGGCCGTATTTATTAAAATATGAAACAAAATTAAAACATTAAATAAAAGTTTCATATCATGTACAATTTTCATTTATTACATTTCGATGAAGACATGTTCTTTGGCTAACCTTAACAAATCTCTAATACAAAGGTTTTCCTAGCCGAGTCTAACATCCTGCAAATGCATACTTTCTAAATTAAAATTGTACATCCTAGCATGATGGGCCAACGGCAAGGTCGCAACCGGTGTCAGATCCCTACTACCAAAACTCTTGCCCTCACGGTGTGAGTGGCGCATGCGCAGAGGACTGTACCCTCTGTGCCAACTCCAATTTCCCTTGTCTTGTTGGGGGCCCCCCATCTAAACTCGACGCCATCTTAAAGGTCGTCCGAGGACCCGTGTGAGGTGTCTGTAAGAAGGCAGCGTGGACTCCCCCTCCCACCCCACACTGTCTATCACATCCGCCATCGCGGATATCCGGGCCCCGGGAAATTCGTAGGAGGGGCATATAACCGCCTCCTCCCCTGGAAGGGGACTATGGCCGTCTTCCCCGAAGCGACCCATCCTTAGTGGGTGCCGCCTCCCCGTGGGAGGGGCCAATGGCTGCCTCACCCCAGGCGCTCCTATCCATAGTGGGTGGCGCCCCCCTCTAGGGACCTTGAAATTACTGCTCACCGATCATGACCTTACCGCCACAGGCCGGATAGTTGACCAGCTATCCGGCCCCCCCACAAACTCCTCCTAAAGGTCATGCTTTCTTAAACCCCTTAACCATGCTATGAAGTCTCCTATGAGTAAGACATTCCCCTCCCGGGACAAGTGAACCCCATCCTCGAGATACATGTGATCGCCCCGAATACACTCATGCGGAATACTGTGCAATTGCGCTGAGCGAAACAACCTACCAATTTTGTTGTTAACCTTCTTTACTGAATGGTTCAGTGCTGACACCGAAAGGCCCCTCCGCCATACTTTCCTGGAAATCATGTGGGACCATGCAATCGTGCACCCCGGGATCCTTTTCGCCAGCCAGCTAACGGTAGACAAAACTCGCTCGAGTATTACTCGCCTACCGAGTGTCACCATGTCGTTGCCCCCCAGGTGTACTATGATTACAGATGGCGGTGACCTCTGCCGCCCTAAGAGTCCCTCGATAAAAGATTCGAACTGGTCAATACAGAGCCCGCCCCTTCCGTGGAAGGTCACTCTGTACCCGTATTCCCCAGCTGCGTGAGTCGTGTCACCTGCTTTGAATACGTCCCCGGCCCGCCTCACGTATGAGTGGCCCACGACCCATACCACTCTCTCCTCAGCCGGTGATCTCTGACCGCTGGTCCCCAGGAGCCGGGTCGACTGCAAATTCCGCCCCGCATAACATGCTCGCGAAACTGTAAATCAAACAGAAGACAAGAAGCGTGAGTGCATGTAACTTGACTTCACAACATGTGCAACTGCACATACCTTTTAAAACAATTCGAGGACCATCGTCCCAACAGTTTCACCTCTTCGGCACTCTGACCCCTGGCTGTAGCCTCCGTAGCAGCCCCTATCCTGAAGGAGTGGGTCCCAAAATCGCCCGGGTCCAAGCCCGCCCCTGCGATTGCCAATGTTAGCACCCTCTGAAACTGAAACCTCGTCAGTGGGCTGGCATCGATGTGTCTCAGCAGACTCCCACCCCATGTATCCGCCCTCAGCGCCAGATATTCCTCAATGCACTTTACCGGGCACATGGGGGACCCTTGCATGCGCTGGACCATAACACTGTCTCCCATAGCTGTCTGGTCAGTCTTGGACTTAGCTATTGTAACCACCATTGAATCACCCCTAATCAGGATGTGGTTCCTACACAGACCTCCCTCCACATCGTTCTTATTCTTTGCTACCAGTACGCTCACCCGCATAGCCCCATGGAATGCTAATGCAAAAGCGGCCCAGAACAGAACTGCCTCGAATTGGCAGGAACATGTCGTGGGAAGTATCGCCATGAGCAGGGACAACCTCTCTAGCCCAATCGGGCGCCTCTCGTCTACTCTCCGACCCTCAAGGCGCTGCCAGCCACGAAGAGCTTTCTTTGCCAAAAAGGAAGTTGTCGGGTCCTTGACGCCATGCACCTGCGCCATGAATGAAATGGCCGCCCGGTGCCTATTGGCCATTGCCACTGATCGGCCTTCCCTATGTAATGCTACCAGAAACCTCAGGAAGCAATCCTCCTGACCCCATGTCTGATCCCCTGCCGGACTCAAAAATGCACAATAGGAACGAAACGCTCCTTCGTATGCTTTCCTTGTCCTGGGGGCTAAGCTTGCTGCCACGAGGTCTTGTAATCCGGGGCACCGAGTAGCCAGAGTACTTCGGGGAATGGTGCCGCAGCTAGGTCCGCAGTAGGTAGATAACCCCTGAACGCCTGCATATGTGAACGAGAGAGTGCATCAGCAGCATGATTCAGTACCCCCGGCACATGCTTTGCCCTGAATTGTACATTTAGTCTCATGCAAATTAGTACAATTTCTTTCAGCAATCTCAATATCCACTTGCAGCGTGCTGCCTGATTATTTATACATTCCACAACAGTCATATTGTCAGACCAAAATACCACTGAGCGATTTCTGAACTCGTCCGGCCATGCCCTCAGAGCCACCAATATAGGGAATAGCTCGAGGAAACCAATGTTACCTGTGAGACCGCTGGTGTGCCACCATGTCGGCCATGTTTGCGCCGACCATCGATTGCCGAAAATGGCGCCAAACCCCACGCTCCCCGCCGAGTCAGTCCACAAACCTAGCTCGTCCGAAGACGCTGGCGGCTTGTTCCACACCACTCGACCGTTGAAGTCCGCCAGGAATGCTAACCAAATACGCATGTCCTGGCGAACCTCTGCAGACAGTCTCGTGCGGTGGTGTCCTTCTTTTAGACCGACCATAGCCTGTGCAATAGAGCGTGAAAAGGGGCGGGCCATTGGTATCACCCTCAGGGCAAAGTTAAGCTGACCCACTGCCTGTTGTAACTGATGCAGGGTCACTTTCTCCTTACTAAGGCACAGTTCCAGGGAAGCCCTAAATTTTGCTATTTTTTCTACCGGCAAACGGAAACATCCCTCCACAGAATCGAGCTCAATTCCCAGAAACTCGAGTGAAGTAGATGGTCCCACCGTCTTACCTGGTGCCAATGGCACCCCGAATTCCCTCATGAGGATACAAAACTCCTGTAGAGCCTGCGCACATGTTGTGTCGCCGGCTGCCCCCAAGAACAGAAAATCATCTAAGTAATGCATAACATGGCTATGCCCAGTGGCCTCAGTGAACGCCCACTCCAAAAAACAGCTGAATTTCTCAAAATAGGCACAAGAGATGGAGCAACCCATTGGCATGCATCTATCCATGTAGTAACGTCTTTGAAACACAAAGCCTAACAGACGCTGGTCCTGTGGGTGTACCGGGAGCAACCGGAACGCCGACTCGATATCTGACTTCGCCATCAGTGCTCCGGGCCCCAGGCGATTCAACATGGTGACGGCATCATCGAAGGATGCGTACCGCACCGAACAAACTCCTGGGTCAATCGTTACGTTCACCGAGAGACCCTTCGGTGCCGACAAGTTATGGATCATCCTAAACTCCCCTGGGTCTTTTTTGGGGACTACTCCCAACGGGGAACAGACAAAATTTGCCACTGGAGGGTGCTGGTAAGGGCCCGCCACCCGGCCTAGTAAAACTTCTTTTTCAATTTTCTTCTCTACCACCGCCGGATTATGCCGGGCCGATAATTGGTTTCTACAAAGTGATTCCCCACGAAAATCCCCCGCCGGGATGCGGAAACCATATAAGAATCCGTTCCTCAGCACTCCAGCGGAAACATGATCAGGGTATTCGTTTAGCCAGGGGGTTATTGCCATGATATCAACGGGGGTAGGTAACGGTACACAGTGACCCTCCTCAGTCTTGTTTGGACCCCCCCTTACCTCCTGACCCGCCATTTTTGGATCTGCACGAAATTTCCGGGTGCGAGGAATTCCCACAACCCGCACATGCATGCCTGAACTTACATGCCCCTTGCGGTCTGGAGCAGTTGCCTCTATTAAAGCTCCAACAGACCCCCCGCTTTCCCCCATTCCCACCGGGCCTTGGTTGGTGATCGCCACCGGAGCCCGCTCGAAAGGGCACCACGGGCTGTTGGCAGGAAAACCCCGACCCATTCCCGCCAGGCGAGGACGCCTTCGTCGCGCCCGGCAGGAGCTGCTTCTGCCAAGAGATCGAGTCGAGACAATCCCACGTCAGAGATGAATCGTACTCCTTGGCCTTACGGAACTTCATGTCGTAACCCATCCATTCATTACCCTCATAGGTTTCGTAAAAATCCATTATTCGTGCCTGATAGCAGGACAAGTCAGGCAAAACCTCAGGCTTACGTTCCCCAATAATTGCAGTAAACATCGCAAAGGCCTTGGCCCAATTTGTTATTGTCTCATCCACCCTGAAACCCGCCATCTTGGCTCGCCATACACTCGGGTGCCACAAATCCTTCTGCGTTTTAGCATACTCCATCTCTTGATGGTCAGTTAACAAAGAGAACATATTAACATACTTGTCAGCCCAAATTAACTCTTTCGTGGCCAACGGGATATGTTGGACCACTTTCTCCCGCCTTGATGGCAATGAGCCCCCCCCCGCCATTGGCAATGCCTGCTTACCCGGCAAGGTTGACGTTCCCGCTGTTTTTTCCACACCAGCTACCGGTCCTTCCGAGGTTACCTGTGGGGGGAGAAGAGGGAGATTCGCCTTGGCGGCATCTCGCGACTGCCGCAACTGCTGCATTAGTAACCTGGCCTCTTTGGCCGTGTCTCCAGGTGCCGTAGCACCCCCTGTTTTCTTGCCGAGCCATGCAGCCAACTGGGCGGCCAATTCAGGCGGCATGTCCTCCTCGCTAGCAGGCGTAATCACAACCGGTATCGGCTGACCCGCGTCTGGGAGTATCGGGGCCTCGACCGGAATGGCAGGGCTCGCCGGGGGTACCTCGGGGACGGGGACCTCCCCCCCTGGGGCCCTATTCCTGACCCGCTTCCCCCTACCCTCCGGGGCCTATTACCTTCTTTGGTTTACCCGGACTGTGCATCGCAGCCATCTGCTTTTTCATGGTCGCCATATCGCGTCCAACGGTTCGTTCCATCTTCGTCATTCTACCAACCAACATCCGGAGCATCTGTTCAGTCTCGGACTTCTTTCCTGCCTTTTTGCCCGGCATTCCTTTCGAGTATTTACTCTAAGACGATCAGAAACGGTCCCAGGTCGTTTAGCCTCGAAGTCGCTGAAAGAGAAACACAAGAATTATAAAATTCTCAAAATTGCTCCTTGTTCCGTCGAGGGCTCACGTGCAACGAGTGGGTGCAGCTTCCAAGCACAGGAACAAGAGGATGCTTCTTCGGATTCCCGCTCTCTTTATTCTTCTTCGGGAGGGCGTGTACCCTCCGCCGGTACGCCTACTGGGCGTGGCCATCGGTGTAGGTGTCTAGGACAACCCCTCTTGGGCGGGAAAAGGCGTGCCCCGGTTACGCCGCTTTGGGCATACCAGCCGTGACACGCCCCCGCCCAAATTGGTTTCCCGGGAGGATCTGGGCCCCCAACCATACGTTCAGGGGGACCGAGTGGTCGCCCCTTTCCAATAGCATTCCCCAAGACTTCCTTGGAATGCAAAGGATGAACACTATAATGTTCATATATTTCTTCCTTTTTAGAGGATTCTATTTTCTCAGTTTGACCAGGACACAAATCGCTGTCCTTTTATTCACTTACTTCCTCTTCTGCAACACATACATTCTTGTAGTACTTATTATTTTTTATCAAATACAATGTTGCCTTTTTAACTTTCCTAACATCCACTAAATCTTGCCAGATTTTCTTACTCTTTGTCGGAACACCATTAACTATGATAACCAGAGGTTCCTCTTCCACTTTCTCTACTCCAATTGTATTAATGTTTTTCTTCAAATCCAAAGGCAAATAAACAACCCTTCCCTTTAATCCTCTCTGTAAATCTGATGGAGGCAACTTCCCTGTCTTTGGCTCCATTCGTACAATAGCCTGGAAGGGATGGACACTTTGAATCAAAATAGATTCATAGATATTTAAATCCTTCAATTCATAAGGAATGTCATCTAAATCCAGCTTATTATAAACCGCTCTAGCAGGCATCTGGTTTTGGTTTAATTTGTTATAGCAATAAGTACACATACGTTGGTCTGCTCCCAAATCAAAACAATTTTCTACCATCAAGTATGTGGCAAAATCCTTCCATTCACTATTGTTTTCCATATCACTCTTTGCATATATATCCACTAACTTACTCTGATTCTTATAATAAGTCCGTCGACAACACACACAAGTGAAATTAGGCCTCTCACTTGATTTCACCATAAACGTGGAAATTTCCTTGTGAAACTTATCTGTACTGAAAATCTGTTCACTGTCTTCCACATTACCATCTTCTAGTGGTTCAATATCAACATTATTCTCTTTACCAGCAAAATAACAGAACTCAATTTCTTGACAAATATTCTTCACATCTACTTCAGAACCATGCAAAAGAGCTTTGCTTAATTTTTTAAGCATAATTGCTGGACTCTTAGCATAATACAACATTCTAACTAATTTCCTCACTTTATTATGATGCACTGCAAGCATCCTGAAATGATGAAATACACTCTGGTATACTCTCCTAGAAAGACAAGCCAGTGAATGACCACGCAAACCTGTCACTTGTCTCACTCTGCAAGGATCTAATTCTTGCAACAACTTTATTTTTTGCTTTACACTTTTCTTATGAAATGTCCGTATAAAATCACAAAGCAAATTGATAGAATCCTGTCGCACACTGCAAATAGAACTACACTTCCAGGTGTACACTGGTCCCTTAGGACGTCTCCCTAAAACCTCATCACTTAGCGCCTCTTCTGCATCTGCATTTCTTTTTCAACCGGATGACCATCTTTTACCTCATATGCTCGACCACTGCTGTCAACTGCATGCACCAAAACATTGTCCTGAAAATAACTCTCCTCATTAAAAAATGCCTCACTATTTGAACTATGCATCCATTCTCCTAAGAAAACTTCACAAAAATTACTCCGATTAACGTCTCTCTTCCATCTACTATTAGATTTGAAAACATAGATTACCTTGTTTAGTTTCCTAATTCTATTAATTACCAAAATAAATAACTTTCGCTTGATTTCGAAAGCCTGATCAATAATTTTCTCTACATTTTTCTTTTTCTTATAAAATGACACTTTCTGTTGACCTTTTTTAAATTGTTTTACCAAATTGACAATTACCCTGTTACGGAACATTCGCTTACGAATGTCCCTGAAAATATTTGCCCTTCTACTGCCATGCACAGAGTTATCTCCTGCTCTAGCACAAACTTTTTTGACGGGCCTTTCCTTTCCATTTAAATTGGCTCTCTTTTTCTGGACTAAAACTTGTTCTGTAGTTATACTTTTGTTTCTACAAATGTTTTTAAGGAATGATTTTGTTCTCTTACCCGGTGTTCTCTTCGTCCGTTGAGATAATATTAAAGTAGAGGACTGCTGCAAAATATTTGGTAACTGCTGTCTTTGACGTTTTGTAGCCTTTCGAATTCTATCCTTAGACGGCATTGTCTAATTCCCAAATAATCTGCTGTTGAATCTGTGGTGAAATATAATAAAAAATGTTATTAACCACTATTACCAAACAGTAAATCAATAACAGTAAGAACTAGATTCGACAATGCTATAAAAAAAAAAGTATGCACAAGGGTGCAGGGGGTATCACTTTGACACCCTCTGACACCCTCAAAACAGGCACAGGTGCCATGTGGCAAGCAAACCAGCCCTAAGGGCATGTCTGTCTGTCACATGGCATAGGTGTGCATGCACACATGTGCATGCACACCTGGATTCGGTATTTTAACACCCAATTGGATTGGGTGTTAAAATACCGAATCTAAAGGGCCTGTGGGACAGAAAGTAGTCCCACCTACATCCCAAATTTAAAAATCTGTAAAATTACCGATTCGGTATTTTTGCGATACGGTAATTTTACCGAATCGGTAAAATACCGAATTGGACAAAAAAAGGTCCCCTACATCTCAGTAGGCCAAATACCGGTCGGAAACGGCCGAAATCGGCCGTTTCCGACCAATATTTGGTACCTACATCGGGCCCTTTATGTAAAACACCTATGGCCAGATGTAGGTAAATCACATTTACCGATTTTGAAATACCGAATATTACCGGTATTTCAAAATCGGTAAATGGGATGTAGGTACCAACATCTGATTTATTACCGATTCCTTAAAAATTCGGTATTTACCGATTCGGTAAATACCGAATCGATATTTGCTATTGAATCCTATGGGCCTTGAAGCCCATAGGATTCAATTCAAATACCGATTCAGTATTTACCGAATCGGTAAATACCGAATTTGTCAAGGGTGCAGGGGGTATCACTTTGACAACATCTAGCACCCTCAAAACGGGCATGTGTGCAATGTGGCACACAGACATGCCCTAAGGACACGTCTGTCTGTCACATGGCATATGTGTACATGCACAGATGTGCATGTACACAGGAATCGGTATTTTACCATGGATTTGTATTCCATGGTAAAATACCGATTCTGAAAGGCATGTGCCAATGGAAAATTGGCTACCCACATTTCAATCTTGCATTTTCGGTAAAATTACTGAATCTGTAAAATTACCGATTCGCTAAAATTACCGAATCGGAAAAATTACCGATTCGCTAAAATTACCGAAAACGCAACATTTAAGGGCCCCTACATGTCAATGCCCATTTACCGGTCGGTAACGGCCGAATTCGGCCGTTACCGATCGGTAAATGGCTATTTTCAGCCACCTACATCTGGCCCCTACATTCATGGGGAACAGACTTAAAATGCCCTAATACACATGAAAACGTTTTTTTAAGGAACTTGCACTTTTTTTCAATAACTTTTAACATGGCTATGTAACTCAAACAATCAAAATTAAAATTTGCCAGGCACACATGGGGGCGTATTTACAAGGGCCTTACACTACAAGGAAAATGACTTCAAATGACCAGACACACATGGGGACGTATTTACAAGGCCCTTGAACCCGGGGGAAGTGACTTGAAATTGCTAAGCACACATAAGAGAGTATCTACAATGCCCGTGCAACACTTATGCATCATTTTTTACATGTACACCGTAACATTAACAACACAATTACATCATATATCTGTTCCGCAAAAGCGACGCATTGCAGGAGTCACATCATTTTACCATCAAAAACAATTTCTCCGATTCTGTAAATGTAAATTTACCTACATGTGACCCTGGATTTAGGCGCCTACATACCTTTTCGCCATTTACAGGTCGGAAACGACCGAAATCGGCCGTAACCGGTCGGTAAATGGCCTAAACGACCACCTACATCGGGCCCTAAGTGTGCATGCATTTGATTTCAAACAAAGTTTTAAAACCTTTTATGTAAAACAATTATACACCTACAATCATGTAAGGGCAGGTCTGCCTTTCACATGACATACGTGTGCATGCACAAATGTGCATGCACACCGGAATCGGTATTTTAGCATGAAGTTTGATATCATGCTAAAATACTGATTCGTTAAGTAATTTGAGACTCAGAAGACTCCCCCCTATATAGCAAATTTACAGAATCGGTAAAATTACAGATTCAGTATTTTTCCGAACCAAAATTTTTTCCGATGCTATAAATGAAGAATGCAAAACCGCCTTTGAAAGCAGAATGCAGACACTTAACGCAAAACATCATTTTAAATACACAGCTGACTTTCTTATTTACGCAAAAAAGCATACTACTCTTTAACTAAAATATATAAACGATAACTGACCTTTACAAATTCTTTTTGAAATTGAAAACAGTCTCAGAAACACACCAATTATTCTGTACCAGAATTAAAGGTATGCACTCCAGAGGCTGGAACCAACAAAGGCAGCGAAACGCTGATATTCAACACACATATCTCTCATGTCAGCCAATAAAAACTCTTCCCTCACTTTTTTCAAATCAACACCCTTCCCCCCTCTGCCCTTTCTACCTCTTTTCCATATCAACTACCGCCTGCCTGACCTGTCATGGCCACAAGTTCACACAAAAATGTTTCAAATGCACTCTGAACTCTCAGTACACCTGCTAATCCACTGCAATCTTTCATAACAACATTTTTAAATAACCATTCAAAATACATCTTTCAAAGAACACATCCATGCACCCTAACTTTCTGTTTTCAGCAATGAAAATACACCAATCACTGCTAATGAATCATTTACACTTAAACTCCACAGTTTTTTACATTACAAACATCACTATTTCAACTGCCATTTCATTCCCACACTTCATCAGACTGCAGCAAAAACTCCTCTAGCCATGTTTACAGTCTGGATTCTGGGACATAGCTATATCCACTGGGCTCACAGGTATGCTGAAAACAGAAATTTACACAACCTCGATTTACAAAATGTGGAAATCAAATGGATTGGTCGAAGAGGATTGAAATGTCACCAATTGATACCATTGGTGAAAACCTTTTTAAATTTGCCAACCCCTGACCTCATAATAGTGCACTGTGGAGGAAACGATTTGGGCACTTTGACTGGGGTAGGACTGGAAATGCTTTTAAAGGACACCTTTGAACAATTGATGACACTTTTTCCTCAAACTGCCTTGGTATATTCCAATATATGCCAAAGACAAAAATGGAGGTGGTCCAATCAATTTTGTCCACAAATTGAGAAATCGAGGAAGCATGTAAATAAGTCTGTTTCAGCTTACATGAGGGACAATATAATGGGCTGCATCTACAACAATAACTTGCGTTACTACATGCAAGATATCTACAGAGGAGATGGCGTGCATTTCTCAGATGAGGGGAACAGAATTTTCATACTAAATTTAAGAATGTGTATTGGTTCCTACTTATAACTTTCTAGAACATACACAGAACCCAAAAGCTCTTTTCAGAGCTACCTTAACTTAGTGTACTCTTTTAAAATTTCGAATGAACCTTTTTTTTCACTTAATTTCACCTATATTCGCTTCCCGGTACGCTACCCAATTCGCGTACCTGCAGCTAACCACACGAAATGAGCCTCCTCAGCCACCCTCAGAAAACTTAGGGAAACATCATACGTCTAAAGTACCCCAATCTACCCATTCTGAACATTATTTACCCTCCATCTTGTATCTCAATTTTACCGAAACACAAAATGGAGGACTCCCGTAACACTGCAAGTTCGCGTACCGGGAAACGCACTGACAAGCACTCGCACAAAAAAGGTGGGAAAGTAATTTACAGAAAAACCACTGGAGACACTTTCACCAATTAAACAGTAACTCATACTACATACCAATCCCTACCATTTTCACAAATTTAGTTGGAATACCATTTAGCCATTTAGCATGTAGAACTCTCTAAAATCCCTGAGGTAAATTACTTCACAAAAAATATCGAAAGTGTTGGAAATGATAACCAATTAAAATATTACTTTCAATTTCTACTACTATATCATGACATTTGATTGGTTATGTACCTGAATATATATAAACAAAGAGAAAGAAACACAGCCATTTTGACTACTACTTCGTGAAGTGCAGAACAACAAAAAATCAACTGATAACTTCAAATTATATTTAAAAGGTAAGATATTATTTTTAAAACTGAGGGTGCGCCAAAATGCTGGACAATGGGCCCCCCACAGTGTCTGTGAATGGTCTCCTTGCAATTTAGGGAACGTCTCCTTCTCCCTCCCCTATACCTCCTGACACCATCCATGAGAGGCAAAAGGAGGGGCCCCCGCCAATTGACCTTAATTGCAGGCGACACCTTTCTTTGTGATAGATCTCCAGGAAAACAAAAGGACACATCACCAGTGTGTGGCCCCATGCTGATGGGCTGAGTGCGAGGCCCTGACCGGCAGCCCACGCTGCCCATGCCTAGCGCCGGCCCTGAGTTAAGGATAGAGTTAGACTTCTCTGGTATATTTCAGAATTGACTAAGAGTTTATTTGATAATTTTCTTCATATTTCTACTTCCAATTTGATACCATACACTGCCCAAAGAAAAAAACACTGTATAAATAACCAAACTGCCTGTCTGTACTGAAACCCAACAGTGCCCTATCTGTACTGATATATTTTTTAAAAATTCATTTTTCAGAATTCAAAATGGAAGGAGAAGTAAACCACTTTAAAACTGAAACAGAAAAAAAAATGAGACAGAAGTTGACATGGATTTCTACGACGACACAATAAACAATGAACTTGTGCAATGTGTAGATGCAGTAGATTTTCTACTGAAAAATGAAGAAAAAAATGATCACGATTTTTTAGATTTTCTTTTAAATTTTGAAAAACAATCTGAAAAATAAATGTTAATTTCTTAATTCAAAAATTGTTTGACACAATATTTATTTTTATATATATATTGAAAACTAGAAGCAAATTGATTATAACGTGAAGTCAGACTTTAAATATACTGTGCAACTTTTTGGTGTTACATACTAACTTTGTACATAGTTACTTCCTTTCTCCCACTATATTATCTCCAATGTGTATTTGCAAAAACAACAAGTGACAACATCAACAACATCTCTTTATCATCTCCTGCATCCATGTTGTTTCGGCTTTCCAGACAGACTATGGTATGAATTCCATATACCACAATAACTTCTTTAACAACAAGCAACATATCTACAAAGGCGACGGCGTTTATTAAATTATACACTCTACATTGATACCTACATGTAGCTACGTAAATAAAAATAAACCAAAAAAAAACAACAAAACAAACAATCAATAAACATACAATAAGTTAAAAGTCAATCATTCTTGTTTCCTTATACTACGCTCCCCAGACCGCTTTCCAGTACGCGAACCGGGCGCCCCCCACGAAAAAAACAATTATTTTTTTTTGGCCCCGCGGGGCACTTTAATATCCCCCTCATCAATCCTAGGGGGTCAGAAGGGGTCTACCTTGCCCCCTTTCCTTCATTTCCCCCTTCGTTTTGGCCTCCTCTTGTCTCTCGATCCTACCAAGAAACAAGATGGCGGCCGCTACAGACTGTTTAGAATGTTGACAGACATCGGAGAGCCAATCAGCTTCGCTTCGAAAAGCTCCGAAACGCGAAAAGTACGCGAACTAGTACACTATCTAGGACGCTGTCACAGATATATCTGTTTTTTTAAACGTTAATTTCTCAAAATCCACTGGAGCACATATATTGAGACCCAGCAAAGGCACATCGGGCTAACAGTCCCTACAATTTTGCCAAGTTTCGTGTAAATCCATTCAGCCGTTCGAGCTAAAAGTGAAGCCAAACGCCCTATGAAAATTAACATGGGAAAAACGCGTTTTGGGACCCCCCTTTTTTCTCGGCCCCCCCTTGACGAAACCCCCCCAAATTTTTAGGGGCTGATCAAAAACAAAATGTGCCATTTTCCTGAAAATTTCAGCCGATTCCGTCCACAAACGCCAAAGTAATTAGACATAGAACTTTCAAAAGTTCCATCGAGAAAAAATCCTAACTATATATACCTACTGGCGACCGCCAGTAGGTAATATATATATATATATATATATATATATATATATATATATATATATATATATATATATATATATATATATATATATATATTCTCTGAAAACAACACAGGTTTCAGGGACGTTATAGTTAGTTGGACATTTCCTTTTACAAAACCAGAGAAATTTGGCCGCTATAGTTAGTTCAGCTAACTATAACTTGTGTCCCTGCAATGCACTGCTGATGACTCCCCCTATTATATCATTCATGACATGGTCCGTGACATCACTGATGATATCACTGATGACATCACTGATGAAATCATCCAGTGACTGTGTGTTTCTGTAAAGTTTAAACATGATTTATATGTTTATATAGGTCAAGGTGTATTGAAGAATGAGTGAGTATATGAAAGTCTGAATGGATGATTTAATAGGTGTGTGACTGACTGTATAAGTGAGTGATTTAACTTGTGTTACAGAATGCATGGGTTAGTTACTAAACTGTGAATGTCTGTATCAGTCTGTTAGTTGGTGTGTAAAAGGCTGCATGGGTTTGGTGAGTAGCTAAATGAGGATCTATATGGGTTATTGATTGGTTGTCTGTGTATCTGTATGGGTGCCTGAGTGTCTGTGTGGGTTGGTGGGGGGTGTGACTCTGTGCCTAGATGTGTGACTGGTTGATTCACTGGGTGTATGTATTCAAAAGTACATCTCTGAAGGGCTGTGTGGGTGGGTGAGTGTGTGTATTGGTGTGTTGGTGAGTGCATGGATGCCTCAGTGGTACACATGTGAGTAACTGCATATGTGAAAGGCAGTATATGTGAGTGTTTGAGTGTATAAATAACTACATGTCAGACTGAGTGATTGTGAGAGTGGCTGTATGGATCAGTGGGTGCTTGTATTATTTATTGTATAAGAGTGTAAGTATGTGTTAATATATTTTTGAATAAGTGAGGTGGAATGTGTATAACTGTATAGGTGAGTAAATGGGAGTGTAATTGATTGTTTGCATGACTGACTAGGTGTGTGAGTAACTCGATGGATGGATGAGTGGTGGTGTGTGAGTGTCTGAATAGATATCTGAGTGCATATGATAATGCCGTATTGATGGTTGACTGCATGTATGAGTTACTGTATGGGTTGAGGAGTGGATGTGTGTGCAGACCTAGGAACTAGTGAGTGTGAATGTACTAACTGGTATTGGTGTGTCTATGGTTTCAAAAATGGTAGTCTGTATTTTAGAGTGGGTGTATCAAAGGTTATATTAGGGTACGAGGAGGTGCATCAGATTATCATGTGGATGATGTCATCAGTGATGTCATCAGTGATATCATTTGAGATGTCATCAGTGATGTCATCAGTGATGTCACTTCATCAGTGATGTCATCAGTGATGTCACTGACCATGTCATAAATGATGCAATATGTGACATCATCAGCAGTGCATTGC
Organism: Lissotriton vulgaris; assembly: GCF_964263255.1. Taxonomy (NCBI): domain Eukaryota; kingdom Metazoa; phylum Chordata; class Amphibia; order Caudata; family Salamandridae; genus Lissotriton; species Lissotriton vulgaris. The sequence continues at coordinate 24,419 of NW_028249051.1, read as the reverse complement.
AGGGGCGCGAGTTATAATTAGCTGAACTATAACAGCCAAATTTCTCTGCTTTGGTATGAGTGAAATGTCCAACTAACTATAACATCCCTGAAACGTATGTTTTTTTCAGTGAATTTCTAAGGTTTTTTAAATGCTAATTTCTAATTATGCCCACAAAGATAGGACATGTGAAGAAAGAGGAAGAAAAACGCAGAAAGAAGAAAGACAAATGGATAAAGAGGCAACAGAAGTCCAGAAAAATGAACAAAAGTGCAGGAAGAAGCAAGAGATGTGCTGAAAAAACCAAAAGAGGAGCAGAAAGTCCTCCTGTGCCCCCAACGTTTTGCTAATGGGTACTGGTGGTAACTGACTCTGACTAACCAGGCCTAGAGCCAGTGCTATGCTAAAAGACACTTAGAATACAGTGAAAACACCTACATACACTAGGGAACACTATGCGTTGGGGGTACCCCTCTGATTAGCATGACCTCCTCTGTATTTGCCTTGAGTTAGTGCCTGGGTCATTGCATGAGTGCATGGGTAGTGACTAGATAATTTAGGTACTACTAGGAGAGTGCATGGTGAATTTTTAAGTGCTTGTGTTTTGGTGCAGTGATTAGATAAGTTCACAAGAAGAGGGCAACCCAGTAGTTCCCAAGGAACTGGGTAATATAAACTTATCAGAAAAATGCACCTTGAGGAATTATTTCATACAATTATTCATTCTTTGTCAAGTCATATATATGTACAATTAATTGAAAGGAACATAAGAGGCACGGTATCTCTTATTCAAAATTTATATCACACTGTGAACACTGTATATCAAAAGTTGTTACAAAAATATTACAAAAACAGGGCAACACAAAACACTACTATTTACAATACATCTTTTTGTAGTGTATTATACCGTTGGTACAATATGTATCAAACATATGCATACATAAAGTGCTTCTGAAACATCAGTCAGCTGATTAGGTAATAATATATACAATTCCTGTTGTTGGTGATTGTAAACCAAACGGTATAGGAGCGTCGACGTTTCGGTCTTTATCGCAAAATTCACACCAAGACCATCCTCAGGACTATACGTTGCACACGATATCTACAAAAATATACAATATATACACATTTAGTACACTGGATCTTATGTTCCTTTCAATTAATTGTACATATATATGACTTGACAAAGAATGAATAACTGTATGAAATAATTCCTCAAGGTGCATTTTTCCGATAAAGTGATTAGATAAGGACATGGAACTGGCTGGGTGATTGGAGGAGTGCATGGGCAGTGACAATATGGTTGGGATACCCGACACCCCCTCTCAACACAATCCCCAAGAATGGGAAAACGGAAACGGTTCTGAACTTTTGGAAGGCGGGAGGGAGTTACCCTCCCGGCCGTATTTATTAAAAATATGAAACAAAATTAAAACATTAAAATAACAGTTTCATATCATGTACAATTTCATTTACACATTACGATGTTCTTGGCTAACCTTAACACATCTCTAATACAAAGGTTCTCCTAGCCGATACTAATACATCCTGTAAATGCATTTCTCAAAATTGAAATTGTACATCCTAACATTACGGGCCAACGGCAAGGTCGTAACCGGTGTCAGATCCCTAATACCAGAACTCCCCCCTCACTTGTGAGGGGCGGGCGCACAGAGGACTGTACCTCTGTGCCAACTTCCAATTTCCCTTGTCTTAACGGGGGCCCCTGTTTACTCGACGCCATCTTAGTGGTCGTCCGAGGACTCGTGTGAGGTGTCTAGAAGGTAGCGTAGACCCCCCTCCCACCCCACACTGCTTACCACATCTGCCGTCGCAGATGTCCTGGCCCCGGGAAATTTCCAGGAGGGGCCCGTAGCCCCTCCTCCCCAGGGAGGGGCCTTGACCGCCTTCCCTTTCGGCGTCCCCATCCTTAGAAGGGGACCGCCTCCCCGTTTGAGGGGCCAATGGCCGCCTCCCCCCGGGCGCTCCCATCCATAATGGGTGACGCCCCACCTCTAGGGATCTTCCAATTACTGCTCACCGATCATGACCTTACCGCCCGACCAAAAAATAAATACGACATTTTAAAACTAAGAGAGAGATAAAAACAGACAATTATACCGAGCAATTCAAAGTATAACTTATACTAAGAACTACATTTAACTCTGCTGCAATCACTTTGTCGAAATACATGCTGAAAGATCAACCACTTTATTACATATCAAAATTATCAACTTTATTCACAACAACCTGTAAAAGAAACAGTATCATGTCACTCGACTTTATTCAGAACAAATCGCTGTCATCAGGGGCTGGTGGGTGGGTCAAAATTGGCTCTTCGTTCCGTCTCAAGCTCACGTGCAACGGGGAGGTGCAGCTTCAGAGCACAGGAACAAGAGGATGCTTCCTTGGCTTGTTGCTCCTTTTATCCTTCTTCGGGCGGGCGTGGACCCTCCTCCAATCCGCCTCTGGGGCGTGGCCATCGGCGTAGGTGTCTAGGACAGCCCCCTCTTGGGCGGGAAAAGGCGCGCCCCGGCTACGCCGCTTCGGGCATACCAGCCGAGACTCGCCTCCCGCCCAAAATGGCTTCCCGGGGGGATCAGGGTACTCCACCATACGTTCGGAGGGACCGAGCGGTCGCCCCTTTCCATATGGTTGGGATACCCGACACCCCCTCTCAACACAATCCCCAAGAATGGGAAAACGGAAACGGTTCTGAACTTTTGGAAGGCGGGAGGGAGTTACCCTCCCGGCCGTATTTATTAAAAATATGAAACAAAATTAAAACATTAAAATACCAGTTTCATATCATGTACAATTTCATTTACACATTACGATATTCTTGGCTAACCTTAACACATCTCTAATACAAAGGTACTCCTAGCCTATACTAAAACATCCTGTAAATGCATTTCTCAAAATTGAAATTGTACATCCTAACATTATGGGCCAACGGCAAGGTCGTAACCGGTGTCAGATCCCTAATACCAGAACTCCCCCCTCACTTGTGAGGGGCGGGCGCACAGAGGACTGTACCTCTGTGCCAACTTCCAATTTCCCTTGTCTTAACGGGGGCCCCTGTTTACTCGACGCCATCTTAGTGGTCGTCCGAGGACTCGTGTGAGGTGTCTAGAAGGTAGCGTAGACCCCCCTCCCACCCCACACTGCTTACCACATCTGCCGTCGCAGATGTCCTGGCCCCGGGAAATTCCCAGGAGGGGCCCGTAGCCCCTCCTCCCCAGGGAGGGGCCTTGACCGCCTTCCCTTTCGGCGTCCCCATCGGTTAGAAGGGGACCGCCTCCCCGTTTGAGGGGCTAATGGCCGCCCCCCCCGGGCGCTCCCATCCATAATGGGTGACGCCCCACCTCTAGGGATCTTCCAATTACTGCTCACCGATCATGACCTTACCGCCACAGGCCGGATAGTTGACCGGCTATCCGGACCCCCCACAAAACTCCTACTTAAAGGTCATGGCTGCACAAACTCTTTAACCAAGATACGAAGTCTCCTATGAGTAAGGCATTCCCCTCCCGGGATAAATGGACCCCATCCTCCAGATACATATGGTCCCCCCTGATACATCCATGAGGAATAGAATGCAATGTACCTGTACGGAACAACCTACCAAGTTTGTTATTCACTTTCTTCACCGACTGATTTAAAGCTAACACAGAAATAGCCCCCCGCCACACCTTCCGCGGAATCATGTGGGACCATGCAATCGTGCACCCCGGAACCCTTCTCACAATCCAACTTACTGTGGATAGTATTAATTCGAGAAGTACTCGTCGACCCGTGGACACCAAATCATTGCCCCCAAGATGCACTATGAATACAGATGGCGGTGACCTTGTCCGCCCTAACAAACCCTCCATAAAAGTTTGAAACTGGTCAATACAGAGCCCGCCCCTTCCGTAGATGGTCACCCTGTACCCGTATTCCCCAGCCATGTGAATCATGTCACCTGCTTTGAATACGTCTGCGGCGCGCCTCACGTATGAAAGGCCGACGACCCACACCACTCTTGCCTCAGCCGGTGATTTTTGACCGCTGGTCCCCAGGTGTCGGGTCAACTGCACAGTCCGCCCCGCAAAGCCTGCTCGCGAAACTGAAAACCAAACAGAAAACAAGAAGCGTGAGTGCATGACATTAGCTTCACAACATGTGCAACAGCACATACCTCTTATAACAATTCGAGGACCAACGCCCCAACTGTTTCACTTTATCCACACTCAAACCCCTGGCTGTAGCCTCTGGAGCAGCACCTATCCGGAATGAGTGGGTCCCAAAATCGCCCGGGTTCAAACCCGCTGCCGCGATTGCCATTGTTAACACCCGCTGAAACTGAAACCTGGTCGGTGGGGTGGCGTCGGTATGTCTCAGCAAGCTCCGCCCCCATGCTGCCGCCCTTTGCGCTAAGTACTCCTCTACGCATTTCACTGGGCACATGTGGGACCCTAGCATGCGCTGAACAACCACACTGTCTCCGATCGCTCCCTGATCGGTTTTGGACTTGGCTATCATGACTAGCATCGTGTCACCCTTAATCTGGATGTGTTCTCGACACAGACCTCCCCCCGTATCCTGCTTGTTCTTCGCTACCAATTCGCTTATCCGCATAGCCCCATGGAACGCTAATGCAAAAGTGGCCCGGAACAGCACTGTCTCTGACTGAGATGAACAAGTCGCAGGGAGTACGGACATTAACTGGGACAACCTTGCTAGCCCTATCGGGCGCCTCTCGTCCTCTCTATGACCCTCAAGGCGTTGCCACCCGCGCAGCGCCTTTTTCACCAGAAAGGACGCTGTGGGGTCCTGAATGCCATGAGCCTGCGCCATGAACGCAATGGCGGCTCGGTGTCTATTGGCTGTTGCCACTGATCGGCCTGCCTGATGCAATGATACTAGAAATTTCAGGACGTACTCTTCCTGCCCCCAATGTTCCCCCCTAGCTGGACCCAAAAATGCCCAATAAGAACGGAACGCCCCTTCATAAGCCTTCCTTGTCCTGGGGGCTAGACTCTCTCCCACGAGGTTTTGTAATCCGGGGCACCGAGAGACCAGAGAACTTCGGGAAATGGTGCTGCCACCAAGTCCGCAGAGGGCAGATGGCCCCGGAAGGCCTGCATGTGGGAACGAGAGAGAGCATCAGCCGCCTGGTTCAGCACCCCAGGCACATGTTTTGCTCTAAAGTGAACGTTCAATTGCATACATAGCAGGACAATTTCTTTCATCAATCTTAAGATCAATTTGCAGCGTGCTGCCTGATTATTGACACATTCTACCACGGTCATGTTATCGGACCAGAACACCACAGCACAATCACGAAACCCCTCTGGCCATGTCTTCAGGGCCACTAGAATAGGGAACAGTTCAAGAAACCCAATGTTACCCTTGAGCCCACTCTCGTGCCACCATGCCGGCCATTTTTGTGCCGACCAATGATTACCAAAAATGGCACCAAAACCCACACTCCCTGCCGAGTCGGTCCACAATCCCAGCTCCTCGGAGGAGACCGCTGGTTTGTTCCACAGGACACGACCGTTGAAGTCCGCCAGAAATGCCAACCATATGCGCATGTCCTGGTGAACCTCTGCCGAGAGTCTTGTGCGGTGATGCCCTTGCTTAAGGCCCACCATGGCTTGAGCAATAGAGCGAGAAAAGGGGCGAGCCATTGGTATCACTCTAAGGGCAAAATTAAGCTGACCCACAGCCTGCTGCAACTGATGCAATGTTACTTTCGTCTCGCCAATACATGTCTCAAGTGAGGCCTTAAATTTTAACACCTTCTCCTTAGGCAAACGGAAGCACCCCTCTTCAGAATCGAGCTCAATTCCCAGAAACTCGAGTGAAGTAGACGGCCCCACAGTCTTGCCTGGTGCCAATGGCACACCGAATGTTTTCATGAGATCACAAAATTTACTCAAAGCCTGCGCACATTCCGTGTCCCCGGCTGCCCCCAGAAACGGAAAATCATCAAGGTAATGCATAACCTGCGTAAAGCCCGTGGCTCTGGTGAACGCCCATTGTAAACAACTACTGAATTTTTCAAAATACGCACATGAGATGGAGCAACCCATCGGCATACATTTATCCATGTAATAGCGTCCCTGAAATACAAAACCTAACAGACGCTGATCCTGCGGGTGTACCGGGAGCAACCGGAACGCTGACTCGATATCAGATTTAGCCATCAGCGCTCCGGGCCCCAGGCGATTCAACATGGCGACAGCCTCATCAAAGGAAGCATACCCCACCGAACAAACTCCCTGGTCAATCGCATCATTCACGGAAAGACCCTTAGGAGCGGACAAGTTATGTATCAACCGAAACTCACCTGGGTCCTTCTTGGGGACTACACCCAACGGTGAACAAACAAAATTATGAACAGGCGGGCTCGCATAAGGACCCGCCACCCGACCTCGGGCCACTTCCTTTGCAATCTTTGCCTGTACTACAACCATATTTTGTTGAACCGACAGTTGGTTTTTACACAGTGCTTCCCCCCGAAAATCCCCCGCCGGGATGTGGAAACCACTTGAGAAACCGTCTCTCAACACCCCAGCGGAGACATGATCTGGGTATTCGTTCAGCCAGGGGACCATTGCCATGATGTCGATGGGAGTAGGTAGCAGCGCCCCTCGGCCATTTTTAGACCTGTTTGGCGCCGCCTCTGCCCCCTGTATCGCCATTCTTGGCTCGGCATGAACTCTCGGGGTGTGAAGACTGTCCGCACCCTGCACACTCATGCCTGAACTTGCACGTCCCCTGTGGTCTAGTGCACTTACCCCTGTTGAAGCTCCAGCAGACCCCTTTCTTGCCAGAGTTCCCATTACTCTTTGTGTGCTGATCACTACCGGTGCCCGCTCGAAAGTGCACCGACGGGAAATGGCGGGAAGGCTCTGCCCCATTCCCGCCAAACGAAGACGGCTTTGCGGGGTTAGACCTAGCCTGTTTCTGCCAGGAAATGGAGTCGAAACAATCCCACGTCAGGGATGAGTCGTGCTCTTTTGCCTTACGAAATTTGTTATCATAACCCAACCATTGATCACCTTCGTATGATTCATAAAATTCCATTATCCGTGTCTGGTAACAAGCCAGTTCAGTCAACACCTCGGGCCTACGTTCCCCCATGATTGCAGTGAACATCCCAAAAGCCCTGGCCCAATTAGAGATTGTCTCATCAACTCTGAAACCCGCCATCTTTGCTCGCCATATATTTGGATGCAACAGTTCTTTCTGATTTCTAACATGTTCTATTTCATAATGATCAGTCAATAGCGAAAATATGTTCACATATTTATCCGCCCAAATCATTTCCTTTGTGGCCAACGGGATATGTTGGACCACCTTTTCCCTCCTTGAGGGTAACGACCCCTCCCCAGCCATTGGCAACGGCTTCTTACCCGAATCAGCTGAACTCGCTGCAGCCGCTGTTCCAACGCTCGAAGACGGTTGTTCCGCGGGAACCTGAGAGGGAACAAAAGGACAAGGTGCCTTCGCAGCATCTCGCGATTGCCGCAACTGCTTCATTATTAATTTGGCCTCTTCGGCCGTATCCCCAGGAGCAATGGCACCCTCATTATTCTTGCCCAACCACGCCGCCAACTGGGCGGCTAACTCAGGTGGCATATCCCCCTCGTTCACAGGCGTAACTATGACAGGGATCGGCTGTCCTGCGTCCGGAATCGGAACTGGGGCCTCTACCGGCCTGACCGGGCTCGCCGGAGGAGACTCGGGAACCGGTGCCTCATCCCCAGCCACCCTGTTCCTGGCCCTTTTACCTCTCCCGGCAGGGAAAACCCCCGGCAATGCTGGACCGATGACTTTCTTAGGCCGGCCCGTACCGTTCATGGCCGCCATCTGCTTCTTCATGTTCGCCATGTCCTTTACCAGCATCCGAAGCATTTGGTCGGTGCTAACCTTCTTTCCGACCCTTTTGCCCGGCATTTTCTCACGATAGTCGACCGAAAGGTCCTGGAACCAAAGCTTGAAGCGCTAAAAGAGAAAACAGAAAATTACAAATTTTCAAAATTGGCTCTTCGTTCCGTCTCAAGCTCACGTGCAACGGGGAGGTGCAGCTTCAGAGCACAGGAACAAGAGGATGCTTCCTTGGCTTGTTGCTCCTTTTATCCTTCTTCGGGCGGGCGTGGACCCTCCTCCAATCCGCCTCTGGGGCGTGGCCATCGGCGTAGGTGTCTAGGACAGCCCCCTCTTGGGCGGGAAAAGGCGCGCCCCGGCTACGCCGCTTCGGGCATACCAGCCGAGACTCGCCTCCCGCCCAAAATGGCTTCCCGGGGGGATCGGGGTACTCCACCATACGTTTGGGGGGACCGAGCGGTCGCCCCTTTCCAGGAGATGGCTGAACTGCATCAGTAGTGCTCGGGATTGTAGCAGTGCATGCGTTAGTGCCTGGGTCATTGCATAGGTACATGGGTACTGACTGGATGATTAGAGTACGGCTAGTAGAGTGCATGGTGAATATATAAGTGCTTGGGTTTTGGCGGCGTGATTACATAAGTACATGGAACTGGCTTGGTGATTGAAGGAGTGCATGGGTAGTGACAAGGAGATGGCTGGACTGCATCAGTAGTGCTCAGGGGAGTGTAGCACTGCATGTGTAGGGCCTGGGTCCTTGTATGAGTACATGGTAGTGACTGGATAGTTAGAGTACTGCAAGGAGAGTACATGGTGAATTTATTTATTTGTAAATTTGAAAGTGCTTGTGTTTTGGCAGAATGATTAGATAAGTACATGGGACTGGCTGCTTGATTGGAGGAGTGCATGTGTAGTGACAAGGAGATGGCTGGATTTTATCAGTAGTGCTCAGGGGATTTTATCAATGCATGTGTTAGTGCCTGGGTCATTGCATGAGTACATGGGTAGTGACTGGATGATTACAGTACTGCAAGGATAGTGCACAGTGAATTTATCAGTGCTTTTGTTTTGGCGGAGTTATTGGATAAGTACATGGTGCTGGCTGGGTGATTGGAGGAGTGCATTGGTAGTGACAAGGAGATGGCTGGACTGCATCAGTAGTGCTCAGGGGATTGTAGCAGTGCATGTGTTAGTGCCTGGGCCATTGCATGAGTACATGGGTAGTGGCTAGATGATTAGAGTACAGCAAGGCGAGTGCATGGTGAATTTATAAGTGCTTGTGATTTGGCACAGTTATTAAATAAGGACATGGACCAGTCTGGGTGATTGGAGGAGTGCATGGGTAATGCCAAGGAGATGACTGGACTGCATCAGTAGTGCTCATGGGATTGTAGCAGTGCATGTGTTAGTGCCTGGGCCATTGCATGAGTACATGGGTAGTGGCTGGATGATTAGAGTACTGCAAGGAGAGTGCATGGTGAATTTATATGTGCTTGTGATTTGGGGCAGTGATTAGATAAGGACATGGTGCTGGCTGGGTGATTGGAGGAGTGCATGGGTAGTGACAAGGAGATGGCTGGACTGTATCAGTAGTGCTCAGGGGATTGTAGCAGTGCATGTGTTAGTTCTTGGGTTATTGCATGAGTACATGGCTAGTGACTGGATGTTGGAACACTGCAAGGAGAGTTCATGGTGAATTTATAAGGGCTTGTGTTTTGGCGCAGTGATTAGATAAGGACATGGAACTGGCTGGGTGATTAGAGGAGTTCATGGGTAGTGACAAGGAGATGACTGGACTGCATTAGTAGTGCTCACGGGTTTGTAGCAGTTCATGTGCCAGTGTCTTTGTCATTGTATGAGAACATGGGTACTGATTGGATGATTAGAGTACTGCAAGAAGAGTGCATGGTGAATTTATAAGTGCTTGGGTTTTCGCTGAGTGATTGGATAAGTACATGGTGCTCGCTGGGTGGTTGGAGGAGTGCATGGGTAGTTACAGGGCGATGGTTGGACTGCATGGGTAGTGCTCAGGGCATTGTAGCAGTGCATGAGTTAGTGCATGGGTCATTGCATGAGTGCATCGGTACTGACTGGATGATTAGAGTACTGCAAGGAGAGTGCATGGTGAATTTAAAAGTGCTTGGGTTTTGGTGGAGTGATTGGATTAGTACACACATGTCACATCAGGCCCACCCCCTCCCTTCAACACTATGCAAACGCCCCCTGGTGGGTTTTAAGTTGGGGGATGTATTCCCCTTGAATTGTGAGAGTTCCTGGGGACCAACTAGCCCACCAGGTACCTCCAGTAAGCACCACAGAGCTGCATTACAGAGAGGTGGTCTGAAGCCAGGTCCCTTTTTTCACCTCTCTGCAATGCAACTCTGTTACGCTTACTGAAGGTTGCTGGTGGGCTAGTTGGCCTCCAGGCACCTTCAGGATATAAGGGGACTTAATCCCCCAACTTAAAACATGCCACAGAGCGGGTATGCACACTTGTCACATCAGGCCCCTCTCCCTGCCTTCACCACTGTGCAAACGAGCCACGCGGCTCATTTTAAGTTGGGGATTAGGTCCCCTTAAATAATGAAGGTCCCTGGGGTCTAACTAGCCAACCAGGTATCTCCAATAGGCACCACAGAGCTGTGTTGCAGAGAGCTGTAAAAAGGGGTGTCGCCTTGGGCCACCTGTCTGCAACGCAACCTTGTAGCGCTTACTCGAGGTACCTTGTGGGCTAGTTGGCTCCCGGGGACCCTCAGGATTGAAGGGGAATTAATCCCTCAACTTTAAACGTGCCACAGGACGTGTTTGCACACATGTCACATCAGGCCCCACCCCCGCCCTTCACCACAGTGCAAACATACCCTGTCGGGATTTTGAAGTCAGGGGTTTAAGTCCTCTTGAATCCTGAGGGTCCCCGGGGTCCAACTAGCCCACCAGGTACCTCCAGTAAGTGCCACAGAGCTGCGTTGCAGAGAGGTCTAAAAAGGGGCGTGGCCTCGGACCACCTCTCTGCAAACGCAGCCCTGTGGTGCTAACTAGGGGTTTCTGGTGGGCTAGTCGGCGCCCAGGGACCTTCAGGATTTAAAGGGAATTAATTCTGCAACTTAAAACGCACCACAGGTACGTTCGCATATTGTTGCTGGGAGGGGGCGTAGCCTCCGGCGCGATGCATGCTTTTTCATTTTATTTTATTTTTTAGAAGGTGGGCTTCGTGACCCCCCTTCCTTTCCTATTTTTTTGGCCCTGGGGACCCCATCAGCCAGGACCTGACCCCTATTTTCTTAATTTTAATAAAAATCCCCCGGGGCATGGCCAGTATTTATTTATTTATTTTTATATTTGTAGGGGGGGCAACGTGGTCCCCCTCCTCAGGCCATTTATGGCCCCAGGAACCCCATCCCCAGGGACTGGCCTTTCCTTTTTAATTTTTAAAAAATAAAAATGTTAGGGGAGTGGGGCCGTGTGGCCCCCCTCCCGAGCAACTTCTTGCCCCAGGGACCCCATCCCCCAGGGCCTAAACATCCTTTTTAAAATTTATTTTTGAGAGAGGGGCCACATGTCCCCCCCTCCTAAGCCAATTATGGCCTGGGGAACCCATCCCCTGGGGCCGGCCTGCCTTTTATTTTAAGTAAATTTTTTGTTTTAAAGTGGAGGGGGGCCATCTGGCCCCCTCCCACGTCGCTCCTTGCCCTGGGGACCCCATCCCCCAGGGCCAGCCGTTCCTTGTTTTCTTTTTTTTAGGCCACTTCTGGCCCCACTAACCCCATCCCCTGGGGCCCGGCCTCTTTGTTGGAGAACGTGGAGGTGTCCAATTCCCACACAGTCCTGCCAGCTCCCCGCCTCCTGCGGGAGCAGGCTTTGCTTTTCCACACGGGGAGCTGCTGACATTCAGCTCCCATGTGGAAAAGCAATCTGCTTTAGATTTTGTAAGCGAGAGCAGGTTTCACTGCTCTTGCTTCCAAAATCCAAACAGAGTTTGCTATTACAGGGCGGGAGGCGTGCTCCCACCCTGTCATAGCAAACAGCAGTGTTCCGCAGGAGCTGGCCCTGGGGGGTGGTGGTCCCCAGGGCCATCAAGGGCTCCAGGAGGTGGGCCGCGCATCCCCCTCCCTTCAATTAGATAGCCCTGGAGAGATGGTGGTCCCTGGGGCTCAGGAGTCCATAACAAACCCCCGCATTTGCATTTTAGTGTCCCGGGGAGGGGGCGGTCCCCAGAGCATGTGGGGGGGGACTCAAGCCCCCCCATAGGTTTATTTAAAAGTAAAACAAGCCCAGGGGATGGCGGTGCCTGGAACTGCAGGGGGTCAGTGTGCCCCCACAAATATTTTTTTTAAAACCCAGGGAGGTGGTGGACCCTGGTCCGCCGAAATTATACAAAATAAATGCTTTTTTTAGCCCGGGGGTCTTTGTGGGAGCCCCTGAGAAAGCCTATGGGGTCAGGATGTTTCTACCCTTCCCTCTTTTCTTTTTTTTCACCTTTGTTTCACTGTTTTCTTGTGAAACAGTTCTACTCAGTCCTAAGATGGCTGCCAACACTTCCTGGTCTGGAGTGTTGCCAGACAATCAGAGTGAAGCTCATGCTCGGGAGGGGTTGCGACTCCAACCGTCCCTAGATATCAATATTTTTTCTTCTTTAAAATTTTCAGGAACTACTGGATGGATTTACACCATTTAACAAAAATAAATCTTTCTGAACCAAGGGCTACCTTTTTGCCAAATGTGGTGTAATTCCATTTAGCCGTTCTGGCTGTATCTGTGTCTGAAGTTTTCTATGGAAAATTACTTTGGGAAAACACATTTTAGGACCCCCCATTTTTCTCACCCCGCACTTGACGAATCACCCTGAAACTTGCAAGACAGAAGTTGACTGGAGCGAGTCACTAGTTTTGAAAAATTTTTGAGGATTCTTTAACCGGCTCCAATGTTATTGGGAAAACGAAAATGGAAACTAGGTCCTAACTATAACTATATATATCCACCACCAAGCTTATGCGATCAAGTAAGCCTGAGCCACATTGATCCAAGGTTTAAATATGAAATTTAATCAGGGCACAAATTACATGTTTCGAGCTCAACAGCTCTTGGTCACATGACCTTAACTCTGAGTTCACTTTTATTATAACCATAAATTGTGTCACACAGAACACGCATGACATAAAAGAAAGACTGTGCTTTTACCCAAAAGATTCTCAATATTTACATATTTAGAACAATAGACAATATACAGTCATTCTGGTTGATCATGGGTTTAGTACCCACTAATTCATTATGACTTTTGCATTCCTCAATTGCATAACAATAGTTAATAATAATTTGTTTTGCATACACACTGGATTGAATTTCAGATCCTCCTTTACACTGGATATGCATATTCAATGTATAGTACCCATGTGGTTCGGAGTTTTCCCATTTTAATCTTAAACAAGATGTCCAACGGGGTGTATTACCCCAGATGATACTAATAAAGAGAGAGCGGTTGTTTGTTGAAACATCCAGTTACCCGTGCTCATAGCTTGTGATGGAGATAATCAAGTGAGTAACTAGTCGATATGAAAAAAACAATCAAACAAAATAATGTTAGCAATGTGTGACAAGGCCTGTTTGAATAAAATGTGATTGATAATATTACAAAACCCTCAGAACTATTTTTGAACAAGAGTCCAATTCATACCGTATTCAAAAATCTTTATTTCGATCGTTGAGATCATAAAAGATATACAAGTAGACAACATTAATAATTAAAAAGATTTTAAAATGGATGCGGAACTTTTTAAAATAAAAAAAATCAGAGTTCATGATTACACAGTGCAATTTTAGATTAGATTACGAACTTATGGATCGTGATACATTGGAGTCCCTTATAATTCTTGCCCTTAATATCCACATTGCCATCAGGTATTTCGCCATTACAAAGACAGTTGGGGCTGCAAGGTCAGTTTTAAGCACTCTATAGGCTGGGGCGTAAGTCCGAAAGCCCAGGCTCCTTAAGTAAGGGACCAGCCAATAGCTCCCGATTTTGCTGTAGGCTTTGCAAAACAAGACCACGTGTAGGTCACTTTCCAGCTTGTAATTGCACGCAGGACAATTGCTCAAATCTAGATTCCCGTTCCAAGTTTTAGTGTAGGACCTTAAAGGGAGAGAGCGGTATCTCCACTGCAGGAAGATCTTCCTAACGTGCACTGGGGACATGGCGTCCAAGACATATTCAGGTCTGTAATAGTCTTTTACTTTGGTGAAACTGTCTGTTAGAGAGAGTTCCCGGATCAGGCTCAAAGATCTTCGTAGCATGAAGCTATAGAACAATTTGGAGAGTTCTTTCCTCGGGAGCCTTGTGGACATTAGTTCTGGATTAGACCATAACTCTGGAACTCCAAGGGTCGTACACGTGTCCCTGATATACTTGAGCCATGGAATTTTGGACACTTGAATTGATTTAAGGAGCTCCTGTAATTCGCTTCTGTAATGGCCCAAATCCTGGCTGCTCCACAGCCGCCTCCAATAAGTCAGGGGTTTGAAGCTTAGTTCTTCGGTGATAGGGCGCAGTGCTAGGTCCATTCTCAGGGGGAGCAAGGGGGTACTCAAAGGAAGGGCCGCCAATTGTCTGATAAAATTGTTCTCTGCGACCTGTATAGACTGTAGTGGTGTATGTCCCCATAGCTCAGCCCCATAGGTGAAGCCTCCACGTGCTTGGGCTTTGTAAATGTTTATTGCAGGTACCAATGGACGGAGGGAGGATTTTTTTGCAATTCTTGTAATAGCACCAGCCCTCTGGATAAGTTTTGTGGTTGCCTTTGTTTTGTGTGGCAACCAGGTTAAGTTTTGATTAAGGGTTATGCCTAGATACTCGATCACTTGGACTCTCTCTAGGGGTGTGGATCCCAAGCGGGGATCTGGGCTATACTTGGGTTTTTGGCTAAGGATCATAAATTTGGTCTTCGAGGGGTTTATTTCTAATCCCCTCTCATTACAAAACTCCAAAAATCCGTCCAGAACCCTCTGTAGCCCCATAGGTGTTTTTGACAACAGCAGGGTGTCGTCCGCGAACATAATCGCTGGCACCCTGCTGCTGTTCAGTTGCGGGGCATCAATGTTAGGGATTCTACACAAGTGATCTATCACCCCGTTCGTGAATAGACAAAACAGGGTCGGCGCCAACACACAGCCCTGTCTTACCCCACGTTGGACAGGAAACCTATCTGTCAGCCTGCCGCCCTTACCATATCTTACACGGGCGTAATTATCTGTGTGCAGCCTAATAAGAATCTGGAGAATGTCTCCGGGGACGCCCATGTCCTCCAGTACCGCCCACAGCTTGGCCCGTGGGACCAAGTCAAAGGCGGCACGGAGGTCCACGAAGACAGCATACAATGACCCCCCTTCCAGAAAAGCTGTCTTCCAGTATAAGATGTTTAGTCTGAGTATTTGATCCACGGTTGACACTCCCTTCCTAAAACCTGCTTGGAGAGGCCTTAAAATATCAGTTTCGTCCATCCATCGCTGGAGCCTATCCAGGATTAGTCTCCCAAACAATTTTTGGGTTACATCAATGAGGCTGATTGGGCGATAGTTGGCGGGGAGCAGAGGCGGTCCCTTTCTGTATATCGGGACCACCTCTGCTCCCAGCCAAGTATCTGGAATTTTCATTCCCCCCATCACTGCATTGAATAAAACCATCAAGTAGGGTGCCCAGATCCCAGGTTCCTGTCTAAAGAGATCACCCGGCACCCCGTCCAAACCCGGGGACTTTCCAGAAGCAAGACCCGTTATAGCCCCTTTAACATCTTTTATGGTGAAAGGGGGAGATGTGTATGTGGTGAGGTTATTGGATGTTGGTGTTGCTAGCTCGTCATGTGTAGGGGCATATAGTTGTTGGAAGTGATCCTGCCATACATTGGCCGCTATACTGGGTTAGATTGCAGAGGGGAGATCCCCGCTCCCATGATTGATTATTCTCCAGAATCTACGGGCGTCCCTTTTAGCTAGGGACTCCGATAGAT
This sequence comes from Lissotriton vulgaris, assembly GCF_964263255.1. Lineage (NCBI taxonomy): Eukaryota > Metazoa > Chordata > Amphibia > Caudata > Salamandridae > Lissotriton > Lissotriton vulgaris. Next base: position 8,565 of record NW_028249051.1, on the reverse strand, counting down.
TCTCCCAGTGCTGAACGTCCCACTCTATTCTAGCGTTAGCTATGAGTGATTTGTACGCACTTCTTTTAGAGCGGATCTCCTCCCTAGTACCTCCTACTTTTATGGTGGATTGGAGGTCTCATTTTGCCCGGCGACAGATGCTGTTATACCAGGTATTCTTTGTTTGTCCCTGTGTTCTAGGTCGGCCCGTGCTAAAAAGATCAGTTTCTAGCTTCTGTATTAAATGAGCATGTACTTGCGCTATGTCCTCACTTGTGCTTGTCGGGGAGTTTAGATTCCACAGGTCGAAGGCCTCTGCAAGGATTGGAGTAATCCCAGCATAGAGTGAAACAAGCTTTTCCCCACTAGAGGCGAGTTTTTCCCATTGTATCCGCCTCCTATTATTCTCCAGTAAGTGTCCTCCTTTCCAGTTTTTCTCGCCTGTCGCAGCCACCCAAGGGATGGTATACTCTAACTCCAGGGCGTTGTGGTCACTGTCATGCCTGGGTATTATTTTGAAGTCCACCACCCTTTTCCATGCCTGCAATTGTACCAGGAAGTAGTCTGTTCTGGATTGCCTTCCTGCTTTGTTGAAAGTACATTTGGACGGAATGTCAGACTTAGTGCGGCCATTACAGGCTCTCAAACCGTAGGTAAGGTTTAGAGAGTTTATCTGTATAGCAAGGGGTGTCCGTGCTCTGGGAGGGGGTGCTTCAGTCTGAGGGACCTGCCAACTTGAATCCTCCTCTAGGGAGGGTCCATCAAGTAGTCCAGGTAGTGGCTCAAAGTGTGAGTTGAAGTCCCCCCATATTAGATAAGACATATCCAGGGGGATGGTTTCCAGAAGGGTTGTCAGAGTTTCTATGGTTTTGGAGGTGGACGCTATTTTGACCGGCCTGGAGTAGATGTTTATGACCATAAGTTTAATAGGACCCGGCCATTCAAGTAAGACAGTCAGTATATCTAGCGAGTCTACTGGAAATCTTGAAGCTCGGCCTCCTAAGTCCGTAGCGACCCAGGTTGCTAAGCCTTCAGAAGTTCTGCCTTTCCCACTCCAGACAGCGGGGATAGAATATGTCTGGAAGCCCCCAAAAGAAGTCTTTTCTCTTGATCACGTCTCTTGGAAGAGACAGACGCTCGATGGTTGCGTTAAGTCAGCCCATGTGTCTGTGTCTATTTTATTAGTTAGGCCAGCCACATTCCAGGAAAGAATTTTTAAGGTTTGTGGGGTATTTTGGGTATCAAATTGTTTGGCCGTGGGGATTATGATTTCAAGCTGCGGGGCACTATCCATTTGCCCCTCATTCAATGGTGGGCCATCTAGGGCAATTTCGTTTTTATGTGGCTCCTTGGACAAATCTAAGGTCCCAGTGGTGAATTTCTCCTGGCTATAGGTCGGGGTGCACAGTAACCACTTTCATACCCTGCTAGTTGCGTTAGTGCCCCTTTTATGGAGGCCAATTGTCAGTCCACCATTTCAAGACTCTCGTAATGATTAAGCAATGGTAAAAATGGTGGCTGAGGGAATCTTGGGGGCCATGGGTCCTCTCTTTCAAATCCACCCCTTCCCATCCCTCTTCTCTGAACAGTTTCCCATCCCTGGGAATCGTCATATGTGTTTGGGCGGAAGGTGGGTATTCGTGATTGGTTGTAAGGAATTCTCCTCCTTCCCGGGTTGCCCTCCCAGTTATCATGTGAGTTCTGAAAATGCCCTCTGCTCTGGGCATTTGTTGGATGGTCTTTAGGTGGATAGAAGAATGAAAGGGGGACAGGATGAATTACGCTCCCTTCATCTTCCAGAGCTGGACTGCATATAAAAGAGACAGTTCTAGGTTCTCTGAAACTCACTAGTAGGCAATCGCCACTAATTGTTTTGGGTCTCTTGCCTACCCACGAGACTCTTCTTACCATGCGAATATCGCTGGTCATGCCTCTGGGGAGGGGTCTATGCGTTGAGAGCCAGTTGATGACTTTATTTTTCAGAGACTCCCCAGTTTCGTACGAATCTGGTTTCAGTTCGGGTACCCCAATTAAGATAACAGTATATGGCGCCACTTCAGGTGGAAGATTGACTGTAACTGTTCTTGGTGGTTTTGCCTTTGAATGGTTTGGATCGCGTGTATCATGGTTGGTGGTCAGGGGGGGTATAGGGGGACTCTTGTGTTGTGCATTCAATTGGACATTGTCATTGGCTAAATTTGGGCGCTGCTGCGTGGTGGGGAGTTGTTTGGTGGGGCCAGATGTAGCTGGTGTTACTGGGTTGTGTTTTGTTTTAGGTGGTTGATTACTGTGTGGTTGGTTATTGTGAGGTTTAATATTTTTGTCCCCCGCTATGTTTGCTGTCACTACCTCTTTAGCTTTTACCGGTTTTGAAGAAACCGAATTACAGTTAAATTTTGGGTCAATGTTGGGTAGCGTGGGACGGCAAGCCCCCGGTTTCCAACAGTCCATAATCTGCAGAGCGGTTTTCTCAATTTTAATTAATCTCGCCTCCATTTTCATTAGGCGCGCTTCTAGGGGACTTATGATCGTCTTCAGAAGGTGGCCTATGTCAGCTAGTGATATGTCCTCTTCTGCTATCTCAGGGTTGTGTTCCATGTTGGGAGGTGGCTGGTCAGTGAGGGTATCACTGAGCAGTTGCTGCGAGGGTTCAATTGCTATCACCGCTGACACCGGTGGAGTTCTTTCCAGGATAGTATGGTCAGGGCTGACTGTGTTGTGGGTTTTCCCTGTTTTTCCCTTTGCTTTTTTGGTCTTCCTTTCATTACTGGTTTGTTTCCCCGCTGTCCTTTTTTGGATAGCCCCCTCCCTTATCCCCCGGTTGGCACTAAGTGGCCCTACTGAGTTTGAGGTATCAATTGTTGAGGCCGATTCTTCCCTAAGTAAAATGGGGCATTGAATGGTTACATCAGTATCCTCCCCCGTATTTGTTAGGTTAGGTGATTTGTGTTAGAGGCAATGAGAGAAGACTCATGTCCTCTAGATCACTTATTGTCCCCTCAGAGAGATCTATACTCGTAGGTCGGTGTGCCCCGCCACAGGCACCCAGTTGTGAGCTGTCTATGACCCGCCTATCTTCTGGAGTTTTTGCCAGCGCTTTTACCCCCATCGATGACCTCCTGACCCACTCTATTTCCTGCGAGATTCGTCTTTCTAGAAGAGGAATATCATCTATCAAGAGGGAACCTGCTTTCAGAAAATAGTTGTCTATTTTGCCTTGGTTTGGAGTAGCTGTTGTGGGTCCGCTGGCTAACAGATTGGCTTTGCTTCTGGTCTCCATTTTGCTCATAATGGTCAATATGGCTCAGGGGCAACAGAAAAGAGGATGTAGGTATCAAATTTTGCCAAGATGTGGATTTGGTAGAAGGGAGGAAGTACCTGAGGTAAATAAGGTGCCCCAGTCCAGTCTCTAAGGTTCTCGAACGGCCTCAAACGGCCCGGTCTTTGCCTGGTCTTCGCCCCGTGCTGCGTCCCGTGCTGCGGGAGGTTAGAGCTGATTTGTATGGGGCGTAGATGGCGGTGGGCGTGCCAGCGGGGAGAGCGGACCGGAAGCTGGGTGTCGGTCACGCAGGGACTCCTGGTAGTTGGAGTCCCTGCTACCGCAGCCCCGCTGGTCTTCCTTACCCGGTTCCGCCTTTCTTCCTCTTCCGCAAAGCAGCACCCCGCACAGCAAGGCGATTTAGTTGTTTTTATGATACGATCAGTCTTCAAGACACATAGCATTGGGGATTCAAAAGGAAAAAGTGAGGTATGGGTATTACAGTAAATATTGACAATGCACATGAATAATATACATGGGATGTAAACTCTAGTTCCTGATATAATTACATGAAAAAGGGCAGATTTACACATGTACGTGCATCTCCTCATCGTTATTCATTCCAAACGAAAAAACTCTCCCTGCTCGTAGAATAAATCTAGATTCAGACCTTCTTAAGGATTGGACTCGGTTACCTCCCCTTGGACTTTTGAGGATGGTATCTAGGGCAAAATATTTGGCAGTAGTCCAATCTCCATTGCGTGCCTGGTTGAAATGGCTAGCAGTGCTATAGCTAAAATCTTTGTTTGTGATGGCTCGCTAGTGCTCTAAAATCCTCTTCTTCACTGGGAAAGTGGTGGATTCAATGTACCACTTACCACAAGGGCAAGTGATCACATAAATTACAAAATCCGTTTTACAGCTTATGTTTTTCCATTTCCACACTTGTGGAAACCTCCTGCTCTCTCCAGACAGTTGGGTTTGCGATGCTCCATATGACTCCTGGCGAGCATATCCTTAAGAGAGGGGCCCTTTCTGTATGTTATAGCGGGATGTTGCCCTAATTTCTCTCTCAGTATGTGATCTTGCGTGAGAATATCCCACCTTCTCTTGATGATTTTAGTAAACTGTGCAGATTGAGTGTTATATGTTGTAATCAACCTGATCGGAGATCCCTCCTCAGTAAGTATAGTTTTGGGTGCTTGATAAAGAGCCTAATTTCTCTTAATGAAATCTGTTTTGTTTTCACCTAGCTTTAGCATTTTTAGGTGATATCCTCTTGTTTGGAACTTGCCCATCACCTCTTTTTTGTTTCTCCAATAGTTGGCTTCAGAGCTGCAATTTCCTTTGGCCTTAGAAACTCGCTAAATGGAATACTCCATCTCAAGTTAGGAGGATGGCAACTGGCTGAGCGCAGTATAGAGTTTCCTGCTGTGCTTTTTCTGAACAGATCTGTGACCACTTTGCTGTCTTTGAAAGTAAGCCTAATGTCAAGAAAATCCACTGTCTGTTGGCTGTGGTGCATGGTAAATTTTAGAATTTCAGTATTTTGATTTAACTCATTTACAAACTGTAAGACGCTGACCTCTCCGCCTTCCCATACAAAAAAGACATAACCGATGTACCGTAGCCATATATTCACTTTGCTTGTCCAGTGTTCATAGGACTCACTCCAGAGCACCTGCTTCTCCTATCACCCTCCAACAGAATGGCATTGCTGTGGATGAAGCAGGTGCCCATCAAAGTCCCCTGTACCTGCGTGTGCAATGAACCATTAAACATAAACACATTTTCTGTCAAACATATCTCCATCATCTGTAACAACATGTTTGAGTGTGCCAGTAGGTGCATGCTTCTGGTTTTTAAGAAATGCTCAAAAGCCTTGAGACCGTCCCTGTGTCTGATGTTGGTGTAAAGACTTTGAACGTCCAAACATACTAACCAACGTTCTTTACCCCAGTGTATGTTTTCAGTCTTTTGCAAAAAGTCCTTCGTATCTCTCACATACGAGGTTAGGTCTCTAACATATCCTGCCAGAAAATAATCTACATAAACAGATACCTTCTCAAAAAGGCAATTTTTTAATGAAACTATTGGTCATCCTGGTGGATGTAGTGGATCTTTGTACACCTTTGGGAGCAGGTAGAAAGTGGGGACCATAAGTGTATTGCTCTTTAAAAATTGCTGCTCATCCCAATTAAGTAGGTTGTCATCAGACCACCCTTTCAAAAGACTGTTAAATCTATTGTGTAGTTCCGTCAGGTAGGATTTATCCCCTCTGGTATAGCATACAGTGTTGTTGAGTTGTCTCATGGCCTCATGTATGTAATCTGCCTTGTCCCAAAGGATGATGTTGCCGCCCTTGTCTGAGGGTTTTATTAATAATACTTTCGTCACTTTGTAGTGATGATATGGCCTCCCTCTGAGCTCTGGTTATGTTAGAGCTTGACACTGTTTTTTTTAGTAGTTGTAATATATCTTGGTTGACAGCTTCATGAAAGATCTATATTTGTTCTCTAGCAATTTGTGGCTCTAAACCCGGTCAAGTTATGTGCTTCTTGTTCAGTACCTTGACTAGATATTGCGGAAATATTGCTGGGATCAAAGGGGTCCACAGCTTGTGTACCCTGGATTCCAGGTACCTCCTCTAACTCTTGGAGTGACATAAGAATGTTTATGTCCTCAATGTACAGTGATGTAGTTGGTCTACTGTCTTGTGTAGTGCACTGACTTCTCTTTTTTATGTTATGTATTTTAAAAAGTTGTAGCTTGCGTACAAACAGGTCAAGTCAAGTCAAAATTGCTTTATTCGAGGTTAACTCATAAAAGAATATACAGTCTCCAATATAAAACAGTTAAAAATGCGTTTTTGTTAAAAGTAAAACTTATTTTACAAGCAGACAAATAAAAAACCTAAATGTCATTACATAGCAAGAATTTACAGATAAAATGCAGATACTCTTTTAATACAACATTTGCCAGGTTAATAATAGCTGACATAAAAAACATAATCAATGGCCTAAAAACTTCTGTCTAATAGTCCATGCCCATCCAAGATATTTGGTAGTGGCTTTTACTATAGGCAGTAAAGTGCTAGTGCGTATAATTCTTAGAGCTACAGCACTGCTAGTAGTACCTAAGTTCTTACACATTGGGGTTAGCCAGATGCGTCTTGGTTCTGCATAGGCCGTGCAAGCAAATAAAAAATAACCAATCATTTCCTTGTATGCTCCACAAGCGTGGCAATTGCTGATAGATGGACCTCCCCACCTGCCTGTCCGAAATCTAAGGGGAAGGGCACCTGCTCTGATCTGGAAGAGGAGCTTCCTATCCCTCGGTATAGTTATAGTATCCCAATAGAATTCTAGGCTGGGATTGGGCTTTACTTCTAGAAATCCTCCAGCCATAGTCGCTGTGCTAGTACCACTCCAATTCCGAGCGGCCACCCTCTCCCAATAGATTTCTTTTAGGACTTTTTTAGGTGGGAATGAGGCTGCCTTTGGGTTTTCCCATTGAATTTGAAGGCCAAGATCACCCAGCATTTTTCTAAGTTCATTCAACCATTCGACTTTGTGGAACACATCTGTTTTAATGATGTCTAAAAATCCCTCAGCATAGTGTGAAAGTTCAGGTGTAATCCAGAGCCTACGACAATAAAAAATTGGACGAAGCCTGGCCAAGTCTACAACAGCCTTCCTGCCCAGATCGTACCTAAGTGGCAGCAAGGGAGTACTCTTGGGGAGGCCAGTCATAAGCCGGAAAAAAATATTTTCCGAAATTTGAAGTGACAGGAGTTTCTCAAAGCCCCACAGCTCAGCGCCGTAAAGTGTTGAGCCGAGGGCTTTGGCCTCATACACCTGAAGTGCTGGTTTTATTGGTTTAGTAAGGGATTTTCTATGCTCTGAGCCAAGGGCACCTACTGATTGTCTGTGCCTTAATACTGCAATGTCTATATGTTGGGACCATCTAAGATCGTTTGACACATGTATCCCCAGGTACGTAAAGGCATTAACTACCTCTAGATGGCGACCATTCATAGCAAGTTTTGTTCTAAAACTTCAATGAGGATTAAAAACCATGAGCTTAGTTTTAGCCACATTAACTTCTAAGCCATGCTCCCCACAAAATTGATCAGAAATAGATAAGGCGTGCTGTAAAACCACTCAGAGTCTTTATAAAAACAGAGTATCATCTGCAAACATTAAAATAGGTGTCTTAGTGCCAGCCAATGAGGGAGCATCAACATTTGTAGACAGAATGCGGGCAACAACCATTGATGTACAATGTAAAAATTGTCGGAGCCATCAAAAACCCTTGTCGAACTCCCCACTCTACCGGGAAGTCTGTGGTCACCATTCCCTGCCCCTCCACTGAATCTTAGCAAAATTTGGAGCCTCATTAGCATTGTCAATAGTTGTTCAGGAAGGCCCAGATTCTTCAAAACCAGCCACAACTTAGACCTAGGGACTAGGTCAAAGGCAGCCCGCAGATCGACAAAAGCCGCACACAGGCCGCCCTTGCCCAGTAACACAGTCTTCCACTGCAGTAGAGTAAAACGGAAGACCTGGTCTACTGTGCTGGTAAATTTTTGAAACCCTGCCTGGAATGGAGACAAAGCATTATTTTCCTCGGTAGGTAAAGGTCAATGCGTGTCTGTGTGTAGTTAAGTGGCATGTCTGGACAAAAAGTAAGACCTAATTTAAATACCTTTTCTTTGATTTCAGTTAAATGACTTTGAGATAAATTCATTACTGTTAACTGTTGTCCATCCATTCCTTCTCCTTTCTGTTCTGGCCCCTTGTTCCCATGCCAGTGCTGTTGGTTTTGCTTGCAGCAGTTTCATCTTCTTTCGCTCTTGTTTTTCCTCCTCTGCCTCTGCCCCTTGTTCGCCCTCTTATCGACTGTACGTTCGGATCTTGCAGGAGGCGCAGTTCCTTGGAAAAAGACACAATTTCGGAGGGGTTGGATTTGCCGCTGTCTACGGAGCCCATATCAGAGCTGAGACTAGTGACAGACTCCCATCTTCCTCTATCTGCTGCTCCCAACACTCGATTTCTGTTGAGGTTAGAGTGCAGTTTATCTTATTTTCTTGCAAATGTTAGAATTCTTCCTTACCTGTAGACTCTCTCGTCTCTTTTGAATTTTCTCTGTTTGCGTTCTGTGATCTCTTTCTCAAAGATCTTGATTTTATCATTAACTGAAGACAAGATCTTCTTAACTTCATTCATATATCTATCTATCTATATATAAATATATATGTGTGTGTGTGTAACTATAACATAACATCCATTTTAAAAAACAATTTATTATAAATTAAAACTTTGAAC